>NW_021703770.1:56173095-56345606 GCF_005190385.1 Monodon monoceros | reverse complement strand
CAGGAATGTACAGTGGAGAAAGGACAGCCTCTTCAATAAATGGTGCTGGGAAAACTGGACAGGTACATGTAAAAGTATGAGATTAGATCACTCCCTAACACCATACACAAAAATAAGCTCAAAATGGATTAAAGACCTAAATGTAAGGCCAGAAACTATCAAACTCTTAGAGGAAAACATAGGCAGAACACTCTATGACATAAATCACAGCAAGATCCTTTCTGACCCACCTCCTAGAGTAATGGAAATAAAAACAAAAATAAACAAATGGGACCTAATGAAACTTCAAAGTTTTTGCACAGCAAAGGAAACCATAATCAAGACCAAAAGACAACCCTCAGAATGGGAGAAAATATTTGCAAATGAAGCAACTGACAAAGGATTAATCTCCAAAATTTACAAGCAGCTCATGCAGCTCAATAACAAAAAAAGAAACAACCCAATCCAAAAATGGGCAGAAGACCTAAATAGACATTTCTCCAAAGAAGATATACAGAATGCCAACAAACACATGAAAGAATGCTCAACATCATTAATCATTAGAGAAATGCAAATCAAAACTACAATGAGATATCATCTCACACCAGTCAGAATGGCCATCATCAAAAAATCTAGAAACAATAAATGCTGGAGAGGGTGTGGAGAAAAGGGAACACTCTTGCACTGCTGGTGGGAATGTGAATTGGTTCAGCCACTATGGAGAACAGTATGGAGGTTCCTTAAAAAACTACAAATAGAATTACCATATGACCCAGCAATCCCACTACTGGGCATATACCCTGAGAAAACCAAAATTCAAAAAGAGTCATGTACCAAAATGTTCATTGCAGCTCTATTTACAATAGCCTGGAGATGAAAACAACCTAAGCGCCCATCATCGGATGAATGGATAAAGAAGATGTGGCACATATATACAATGGAATATTACTCAGCCTTAAAAAGAAATGAAATTGAGCTATTTGTAATGAGATGGATAGACCTAGAGTCTGTCATGCAGAGTGAAGTAAGTCAGAAAGAAAAAGACAAATACCGTATGCTAACACATATATATGGAATTTAAGGGGAAAAAAATGTCATGAAGAACCTAGGGGTAAGACAGGAATAAAGACGCAGACCTACTGGAGAACGGACTTGAGGATATGGGGAGGAGGAAGGGTGAGCTTTGACAGGGCGAGAGAGAGTCATGGACATATACACACTAACAAACGTAGTAAGGTAGATAGCTAGGGGGAAGCAGCCGCAAGGCACAGGGATATTAGCTCGGTGCTTTGTGACAGCCTGGAGGGGTGAGATAGGGAGAGTGGGAGGGAGGGAGACGCAAGAGGGAAGACATATGGGAACATATGTATATGTATAACTGATTCACTTTGTTATAAAGCAGAAACTAACACACCATTGTAAAGCAATTATACCCCAATAAAGATGTTTAAAAAATAAAAAATAAAAGTAACAAGGGAAAAACAACAAATAATATATAAGGGAATCCCCATAAGCTTAACAGCTGATCTTTCAGCAGAAACTTTGCAAGCCAGAAGGGAGTGGCAGGACATATTTAAAGTGATGAAAGGGAAAAACCTACAAACAAGATTACTCTACCCAGCAAGGATCTCATTCAGATTTGATTAATTCTCTTAGCAAAAACTAAGAGAATTCAGCACGGCCAAACCAGCTTTACAACAAATGCTAAAGGAACTTCTCTAGGCAGGAAACACAGGAGAAGGAAAAGAACTACAATAACAAACCCAAAACAATTAAGAAAATGGTAATAGGAACATACGTAATTTACCTTAAACGTAAATGGATTAAATGTTCCAACCAAAAGACATAGACTGGCTGAATGGATACAAAAACAAGACCCATATATATGCTGTCTACAAGGGACCCACTTCAGACCTAAGGACACATACAGACTGAAAGTGAAGAGATGGAAAAAGATATTCCATGCAAATGGAAATCAGAAGAAAGCTGGAGTAACAATTCTCATATCAGACAAAATATACTTTAACAAAGACTATTACAAGAGACAAAGAAGGACACTACATAATGATCAAGGGATCAATCCCAGAAGAAGATGTTAACAATTGTAAATATTTATGCACCCAACATAGGAGAACCTCGATACATAAAGCAAACACTAACAACCATAAAAGGGGAAATCAACAGTAACATTCATAGTAGGGGACTTTAACACCCACTTTCACCAATGGACAGATCGTTCAAAATGAAAATAAATAAGGAAACTCAAGCTTTAAATGACACATTAAACAAGATGGACTTAATTAATATTTATAGGACATTCCACCCCAAAACAACAGAAAACACTTTCTTCTCAACTGCTCATGGATCAGTCTCCTGGATAGATCATATCTTGGGTCACAAATCAAGCCTTGGTAAATTTAAGAAAATTGAAACCATATCAAGTATCTTTTCTGACCACAACGCTATGAGACTAGATATCAATTACAGGAAAAAATCTGTAAAAAATACAAACACATGGAGGTTAATAAATACACTACTTAATAACCAAGAGATCACTGGAGAAGTTAAAGAGGAAATAAAAAAATACCTAAAAACAAATGACAATGAAAACACGAGGACCCAATACCTATGGGATGCAGGAAAGTAGTTCTAAGAGGGAAGTTTATAGCAATACAATCCTACCTTAAGAAACAAGAAACATCTCAAATAAACAACCTAACCTTACACCTAAAGCAATTAGAGAAAGAAGGAAAAAAACCAACCAAACAAACAAAAAAACTCAAAGTTAGCAGAAGGAAAGAAATCATAAAGATCAGATCAGAAATAAATGAAAAAGACATGAAGGAAACGATAGCAAAGATCAATAAAACTAAAAGCTGGTTCTTTGAGAAGATAAACAAAATTGATAAACCGTTAGCCAAACCCATCAAGAAAAAATGGGAGAAGAACTCAAATCAATAGAATTAGAAATGAAAAAGGGGAAGTAACAACTGACACGGCAGAAATACAAAAAATCATGAGAGATTACTACAAGCAACTCTATGCCAATAAAATGGACAACCTAGAAGAAATGGACAAATTCTTAGAAATGCACAACCTTCCGAGACTGAACCAGGAAGAAATAGAAAATATGAACAGACCAATCACAAGCCCTGAAATTGAAACTGTGATTAAAAATCTTCCAACAAACAAAAGCCCAGGAACAGATGGCTTCACAGGCAAATTCTATCAAACATTTAGAGAAGAGCTAACACCTATCCTTCTCAAACCTTCTAAAATATAGCAGAGGGAGGAACATTCCCAAACTCATTCTATGAGGCTACCATCACCCTGATACCAAAACCAGACAAAGATGTCACAAAGAAAGAAGACTGCAGACCAATATCATTGATGAACATAGATGCAAAGATCCTCAACAAAACACTAGCAAACAGAATCCAACAGCACATTAAAAGGATCATACACCATGATCAAGTGAGGTTTATCTCAGGAATGCAAGGATTCTTCAATATATGCAAATCAATCAATGTGATACAGCATACTAACAAATTGAAGGAGAAAAAACGTGATCATCTCAATAGATGCAAAGAAAGCTTTTGACAAAATTCAACACCAATTTATGATAAAAAGCCTCCAGACAGTAGGCATAGAGGGAACATTCCTCAACATAATAAAGGCCATATATGACAAACCCACAGCCAACATCATGCTCAATGGTGAAAAACTGAAAGTATTTCCACTAAGATCAGGAACAACACAAGGTTGCCCATTCTTACCACTATTATTCAACATACTTTTGGAAGTTTCAGCCACAGCAATCAGAAACTAAAAAGAAATAAAAGGAATCCAAATCAAAAAAGAAGAAGTAAAGCTGTCACTGTTTGCAGATGACATAATACTATACATAGAGAATCCTAAAAATGCTACCAGAAAACTACTAGAGCTAATCAATGAATTTGGTAAAGTAGCAGGATACAAAATTAATGCACAGAAATCTCTGGCATTCCTATATACTAATGATGAAAAATCTGAAAGTGAAATTAAGAAAACACTCCCATTTACCATTGCAACGAAAAGAATAAAAAATCTAGGAATAAACCTACCTAAGAAAAAAGACCTGTATGCAGAAAATTATAAGACACTGATGAAAGAAATTAAAGATGATTCAGATAGATGGAGAGATATACCATGTTCTTGAATTGGAAGAATCAACATTGTGAAAATGACTATACTACCCAAAGCAATCTACAGATTCAATGCAATCCCTATCAAACTACCACTGGCATTTTTCACAGAACTAGAACAAAAATTTTCACAATTTGTATGGAAACACAAAAGACCCCGGATAGCCAAAGCAATCTTGAGAAAGAAAAACCTAGCTGGAGGAATCAGGCTCCCTGACTTTAGACTATACTACAAAGCTACAGTAATCAAGAGAGTGTGGTGCTGGCACAAAAACAGACATATAGATCAATGGAACAGGATCGAAAGCCCAGAGATAAACCCTTGTACATATGGTCACCTTATCTTTGATAAAGGATGCAAGAATATACAATGGAGAAAAGACAGCCTCTTCAATAAATGGTGGTGGGAAAACTGGGCAGCCTCATGTAAAAGAATGAAATTAGAACAGTCCCTAACACCATACACAAAAATAAGCTCAAAATGGATTAAAGACCTAAATGTAAGGTGAGACACTATAAAACTCTTAGAGGAAAACATAGGCAGAACACTCTATGACATAAATCACAGCAAGATCCTTTTTGCCCAACCCCCTAGAGAAATGGAAATAAAACCAAAAATAAACAAATGGGACCTAATGAAACTTAAAAGCTGTTGCACAGCAAGGGAAACCATAAACAAGGTGAAAAGACAACCCTCAGAATGGGAGAAAATATTTGCAAATGAAACAACTAACAAAAGATTAATCTCCAAAATGTACAAGCAGCTCATGCAGCTCAATATCAAGAAAAGAAACAACCCCAACCAAAAATGAGCAAAAGACCTAAATAGACATTTCTCCAAAGAAGATATACAGATTGGCAACAAACTCATGAAAGAATTCTGAACATCATTAATCATTAGAGAAATGCAAATCAATACTACAGTGAGATATCATCTCACACAGCTCAGAATGGCCATTATCAAAAATCTACAAACAATAAATGCTGGAGAGGGTGTGGAGAAAAGGGAACCCTCATACACTGTTGATGGGAATGTAAATTGATACAGCCACTATGGAGAACAGTATGGAGGTTCCTTAAAAAACTAAAACTCGAACTGCCATATGAACCAGCAATCCCACCTACTGGGCATATACCCTGAGAAAACCATAATTCAGAAAGAGTCATGTATCACAATGTTCATTGCAGCTCTATTTACAATCGCCAGGGCATGGAAGCAACCTAAGTGTCCATCGACAGATGAATGGGTAAAGAAGGTGTGGCACATATATACAATGGAATATTACTCTGCCATAAAAAGAAACAAAATTGAGTTATTTGTAGTGAGGTGGATGAACTTAGAGTCTGTCATACAGAGTGAAGTAAGTCAGAAACAGAAAAACAAATACCATATGCTATAGCACACATATATATGGAATCTAAAAAAAAAAAAAAATTGTCATGAAGAACCTAGGGGTAAGACAGGAATAAAGATGCAGACCTACTAGAGAATGGACTTGAAGACACAGGGAGGGGGAAGGGTAAGCTCTGACAAAGTGAGAGAGTGGTGGTGTATATATGGACATATATACACTACCAAACATAAAATAGATAGCTAGTGGGAAGCAGTCTCATAGCACAGGGAGATCAGCTCTGTGCTTTGTGACCACCTAGAGGGGTGGGATAGGGAGGGTGGGAGGGAGGGAGACGCCAGAGGGAAGAGATATGGGAACATATGTATATGTATAACTGATTCACTTTGTTATAAAGCAGAAACTAACACACAATTGTAAGGCAATTATACTCCAATAAAAATGTTAAAAAAAAAAAAAACAAAACACAGCCCAGGGAGGGAGTAAGACAGATGTGGATATGAATCCCAGCTCCACTATATAATAACTATGTACTCAAGAATTTGCTTGTCTCCTCTGAGCCTCAGTTTCCTTGTCTGTTAAGAGGAATAACAATATTTATTTTAAATTGTTCTGTGAGGACCCAACAAGATAATGCAAATAAAGTGTTAGATACAGTGTCTCATCCATAATAACTACTCAGTACTTTTTAGCTATTGTTATTATGTCTGATGGAAAGTGGGGGTGGCATTATGATTCCCTTCACATTTTACAGTTGTGATCAGATGATAAGAAAAACAGATGGAAAGGGAAAGGAAGTAACCTTTTAAGAATTCACTCTGTATTCATCTTACTTCAGGTATGTTATCTCCTTGATGCTCCCAACCACTCCGGTGGAATAAGGATTGTTAATGCCAATTTACAGATTAGAAAACTGAGTCTCAAAGAGTGTAAGTGACTCATTCAAGGGCATAGAGCTCCAGTTTTAAGATGCATTGGATGAAACATCTGTGACTGCCATAGCAAAATGCCATAGACTGAGTGGCTTAAGCAACAAAAAATTATTTATCACAGTTCTGGAGGCTTGGAAGTCCAAGATTAGGTGCTGGTAGATTTGGATCCCAGTGAGGGCTCCCTTCTTGGCTTGCAGATGTTCACCTTCTTGCTATGCCCTCTCATGATGACAAGAGACAGATCTCTTTCTTCCTCTTTTTATAAAGCCACCAATACTAGAGCCCCATTCTTATGATCTTATTTAAACTTAATTACCTCCTAAACGCCCTATCTCCAAATGCAGTCACACTGAGTGTAGGGCTTTGACAAATGAATTTGAGGGGGGATAAAATTCAGTCCATGGCACTCATGTTCTTTGTGCTGAATCTCACTGCCATCAACACAAGATGAACCAACGTGAACAGGGTCCACTGGTAAAGTCCTTAAGAGCAGAAACTATGGATCTAATTTTCCCAAACTATGGATCTAATTTTCCCAAACTCACTCCCAAAAGCATGAGTCTTTTTAGCCATTCTCCCTTTATTCCATCCCTTATTACTAGAGTTTCTTGATCATCCATAATTTAAAATAGCTGTTGGTAAAACAAACAGTAGGTCTGTGTCATGTGCTACCCACCCAAGAGGAGCACCCTAAGGGACAAATAATGTAAGGCAGAAGACATTCTGGAGGATGAGTTTGAAAATGTCTAGCTCTTCAACATAGCCTTGGGGGTTGGGAGAAGGGACAGCAGAAACTAGAGTAACAGGCTAGAATACCTATGTGGATGATTGTGTAGGCAAAGGTGGCAAATCACCCTGGAATGTGGTGGTCTGGTGCTGATAGAGTGGAGAAGAGGTTTGGAGGGAGTGTTGAGTCAAAAGTAGCCCACTGAATATGCCAAGAACTACAAATCCTGTGGTTGTGATGGAAGAAGCAAGAGATGCCCACTCAGGCTGGGTACCTGGTCTTCTTCCCAATACTTCTCTGCCCCCCGCACCTCTGTTTTTGGACCTCGACTCCAGCGGCAGGACCTCTAAACCACATTGCCATTAAAATATAGAATGACTAATATTGGATGACCTGGTTTTTTTATTTGCGGTACGCAGGCCTCTCACTGCTGCGGCCTCTCCCGTTGTGGAGCACAGGCTCCGGACGCGCAGGCTCAGCGGCCATGGCTCACGGGCCCAGCTGCTCCACGGCATGTGGGATCTTCCTGGACAGGGGCACAAACCCACGTCCCCTGCATTGGCAGGCGGACTCTCAACCACTGCGCCACCAGGGAAGCCCTGTATTACCCTTTAATCCTGAGGGGAAAAGAACAATTTCTAGATTGTCCAGGTAAGTATCCCTAAGAGAAGGATAAAATACGGGAAGAGAATTTTTCTAGTCATCAGGAACCTCCAGCTGAATGGCAGTACTGGCAAATCAAAAGAACCCCAAATATGGATTGAAAATTCAATGGTAATTGATGGCTTTTTTCAAAGACAAAGTATGTAGTTGCCTCATTAAATTCTTCTCTTATAGTACAAGAAGTAAAGTGGCAGGACCTGAAGCCCAACACCCTGATTTCCTCTGTAAGGACTCTCAACCACCTATGTGTTTTGTGAGAATAAAAGAGTTAAGAATGGAAGCACTATTCTCATCAATCATGGATGAGCATATAAATTGTGTAATATTCACATAATGGAATATTATGTATCAATATGGATTTTTTTGAGATCTCACAAACCTAATGTTAACCTCAGAAACATTGTACCTCACAAACATAATGCTGAGTGAAAAAAATGAGTACAAGTTGTATGGTTCCATTTGTATAAAGTTCAGAATTAGACAAGACTGATCTAAAAGTCAGGAAGTTGGGCACCCTTGTGGAAGGACAGGGACTGGAAAGGGGTGAGGTTTGTGGTGCTGGTAAGGTTCCATTTCTTTATCTGCCTTCTGATCACATGAGTATGTTTGCTTAAGGACAATTCATTAAGCTGTACACATGATTTGTGTGCCATTCTATTTGTTTATCTCAATTAAAATTTCTAAAATTTAAAAACACCACACTGGGTATATACTGAAAAGAGTTGAAAGCAGGGATTCAAATAGATAGTTGTACACCTGTGTTTATAGTAGCATTATTCACAATAACCAAAAGAGGGAAACAACCTAAATGTCCATTGACAGATGAATGGATAAACAAAATGTGGTATATCCATACAATGGAATATTATTCAGCCTTAAAAAGGAATGATATCTGATACATGCTACACCATGGGAAGAAACTTGAAAACGTTACACTAAGTGAAATAAGCCAAACACAAAAGGACATATATTGTATGTTTCCATTTTTATGATGCCTTAGTCAATTCTGACTTCTATGACAAAATACCATCAACTTGGTGGCTTATAAACAACAAACATTAATTTCTCACAGTTCTGGAGGCTAAGAAGTCCAGTATCAAGGTGCTAGACAGTTCAGTGTCTGATGTTCATAGTCGTCTTCTTGCTGTGTCTGCACATGGCAGAAGGGACAAAGGAGCTCTCTGGAGTCCCTTTTATGAGGGCACTAATCAAGTCCATGCAGGCAGAGCCCTTATGACCTAATCACCTACCAAAGGCCCACCTCTTAATATCATCACATTGGGGATGAGAATTTCAACATATGAATCCGGGGGGGTTGACAACAAAAACATTCAGTCTATAGCATGACATACCTATAGTTGTCAAATTCATAGAGACAGAAAGTAGAATAATGTTGACCAGGGGCTGAGGGGAGAGAGGAATGGGAATTATTACTTAACAGGTATGGAGTTTGAGTTTGAGATGATGAAAAATTTCTGGAAACTGATAGTGGTAATGGTTGCTCAATAATATGAATATAATTAGTGCCACTGAATTGTACATCTAAAAATGGTTAAAATGGTAAATTATATATTATATGTATTTTATCAAAATAAAAATAATCAAAAAACAAGAAAAGAATGGAGGCACATGTCTTTCTCTTCTCTTTCAGTGGGACCTTGCCACCCTGTCCAAAGGATCCTCCAGACAAATTCCCACCATCACTTCTTTTCAAGGCCAACAGTTTCGAATCCTCGGGATCCAACTCTGGGATGTCCTTCTGACTTTGACCAACTTCTTTACCTCGAGGCCACATGCTAAAATTTCCTTGGGCTGGTTCTACTTGATTTATAGGAGTAGAAGAAAGTATTTTGAGAGGAATCTACTTGTTTAATATGATCAGGCGATTTGAGTTATTGACCACCACACAGGAACATCTTACAAACATACATCATTCCCAGACCAATCTTCTAAAATATACCTCTTGGAATGAAAACCTTGGTAATATAGAGGGAATTCCTTGTTCCTCTGAGAAGAATACAATCCACTGAGCAAAAATTTCAGCATTTATTTATACCCCACCTACGTGTAAACAGACCTAAGACTAAAATTATTAAATGGCCAGATTCACAAAAGAATAATCTGGAAACAATAGTGAAAACACTTTAAGACATTTTATTTTCAAATAATGCCAAAACATCTATTCAACTGAGCTAACTATTCATTTACTTTTGTCTACATAATATCAAAAAGTTTGACTGAATTTTTCACTGAGCTTATTAATATTTTCACTGAATTTCCAAATGTTTTCCTTTCACGTATTGGTGTCACTATATATCTTTATTTTCCCCTTACACTATCATTCCTATGTATAGTTTATCGTTGGGAGATAGCTGCAGGGCAGGACAGATATTAAAACTATATAGGATCTCATAAGATGTGAAGCTGAATATCTATTTTTAGATCAGGTAACCTTTTTATAGCTTTGGGGGAAAACATGGATAGTACTCCAGTGTGTGTGTGTGTGTGTGTGTGTGTGTGTGTGTGTGTGTGTGTGTTTGTGTATGTGTACACTCACAAGGAATTCTTCTATATTGAGAATGAGCAAAACCCTATGCCAACCATTGCAAGAAAACCCTAGAAGTTTTTTTTTTTTTTTAATGTATAGGTTTACAAAAGGATCTTCATTCATGTACGTATCAGCCGAACTTATATACTACTTCAGGGGAATTAGTATAGAATACTGGTTAAGAAGACAGAGTTTTACTCTTCACTCTGACAATTTCCTAGCTTTCCTCGGTTTTCTCATCTGTATTACAGGGATAAAAACCACACTTTTCTTTTGGAATGTTGAGTGAGAAAGGACTTAGCACAGTGACATGCTCAGTTAATGTTAGTGCTCATACTAAGAACCAGGAAACTGGGCATTTTTAATTATGAAATAACTTTCAATAAGCAGATATTCAAATATGCAGTGACATTTGAATTTTGTTGTTGTTTTGAGAAGTGACATTTCATAGGCAGATTGTGACCTGAGGGAGGCAGAGCCCAGAGCCAACAATTTTGTTTTGTTCTTAGTTTAGACAGCAAAACGAGTATTTGGAAAAGTAGGAATCTGATAGCGCTTTGTTAATATGACTACACTATCCTACTATTTTGTTCCTTTTGAAATGATGAAATTTTCTGATTTAATTTTAATGACAATAATTCACTTGAGTTAACTCATGGTCAGTCATGTATATCTCTGTTCTCCTTTGTTGCTGCTGGTGACTCAGTTGCTCAACTACCGTCAGTTGGGGCTTTAAAAACAAGGTTTTATTTCTTAGCTTTATCTTCTTATGGTCCAACTGGATGGCATGAACTTGCTTGAGGTTAAGAGACAAAATGTATTTTCCTAAACAAAATATCTAAAATTCAGGTTCCCGAGTGTCATGGAGGTTCCAGGTCCTTGGTTTAGGACCTGTAAAATCCCTACCCACCGCTGGAGCAACTCCTTTTATGGGAATGTCTCTGGTTACTTAGCTCTTTGCCTCTTCTAGTTCCTAGAACAAAGAACTTCGGGATTCACAGGCAAGCATATGTCCTTCTGTCTAGCTCTCAAATTATAAGTCCATTATTCTACTGCACAAGAAGAAATTGTTCCAAATTAAATCAAGACTAGCTTGCAAGAATCCTGCTTGGTTGTGTCTCTAACGATTTCCAAACTAATAAGCAACACGTAGATGGCTCAATACAATTCTCAGTGTCCCAAGGCATATTAATTTTTTGTCGAAGAACTAGATCTTTGCCTAGGCTTTTTCCCCTGCCCCAGGTCTTCAAAATCTCCAAAAATTGTATCCTTTGGAAATATATGTGTTATATTGCTATTTTTCCATAACTGGAGTTTTAGTTTTCAAATAGTTCAAATAATAATAAAGAATTTGTTTTAAATAAACATCCAAACTTTTGTCTCTGTATCTCCGTCACCTAAGCGAGCACAGTATTTTAGAGTTTAGGAAGTTTCCTTAACTTGGTTATAACTCTAAGAATCATAAACTGAATTTTTATAGACATCTTGTTTGATCTATTTTGCTTCTTGAGTTAATCTTTTTTCTAATTCACAAAGGTAGCAAATTCTCGTAAATATTTCAGATATCGCAGTTATATATAAAGTTAAAAGTAGAGGTATTTTCTGCACCCCCAATCTCACGACTCAAAAGTAACTCTTTTTAAAATTATTTGGTATTGTTCCAGATCTTTTCCTATGCACATAATCAATCCCAATATGAGGATATATTCATTACAAATTTGTATCTTTCCTATTTTCCCCTCCTTCATCCTATAGTCCTTTCCCATACCCTACCTCTCAATTAGGCCAGTTATGCATATGTTATGGTCTTTTTCTTCAGGACTTTGTGTGTGTGTGTGTGTGTGTGGCAAGGATAAAAGAAGTGGCCCCAAGACAGTTCCCTTTAGTCTTTTATACTAATTTTAACTCATATAAGGGGCTTCCCTGGTGGCGCAGTGGTTGGGAGTCTGCCTGCCGATGCAAGGGACACGGGTTCGTGCCCCGGTCTGGGAAGATCCCACATGCCACGGAGTGGCTGGGCCCGTGAGCCATGGCCGCTGAGCCTGCACGTCCGGAGCCTGTGCTCCACAAAGGGAGAGGCCACAACAGTGAGAGGCCCGCAAAGAAGTTATCTAGGTATCTTTGATAAAACTAGAGAAAAAGAGAGAATTTTTGAGGTCCATTAAATGAGAGAGCACAATTCTACCCCAAACTAAAGGATGGAAATCTGGGGAATTTGTGAGAGTGAAGAGGGGGATTCCTACCTTCCAAGCTCAGTGCCAAGACTTCCCAGGGTAATTGCATGAGTTTCTCTAAGAAAACAGGGCTTTAAACAAGAGCTCCATACTTCTTGTAATTCCACATGAATTCCTCTACCCTACATGTGCAAGGGAAGCAGAAAGACACCAGGTTTCAAATGTTTATTCCTGGCTTGGGATATAAGTGATCAGTGTTGACAGTAATGCACTGAAGATTAGATCTTCCTCCCACATGTGGAGCAGTAACCAGTGAAGGTGGAGCAGGACCCAATCAATGCAGCTGTGGCTGAATTGTTCATAAAACAAATAGGATAGGGTTTGGAATACGATTTAAATAGATACAAAGACAAGATGCTTCAAATATATCTGAGATGTCTGTTGGGATGGTCTCCAAATAATGAGGAAAAGTTGGGGATGTGTTTCATTTTTCAGAAAAGGGATCATACTGTGCCTTATTTTTCTATGCATTGGTTTTTCAATCATTCTGGAGATCTTTCCATGAAGTCTATTCTGTTTCATAGTTAAATAGTATTTTATGATGGACATACAATTATTTATTTAGCCATTTCCTTACTGGTAAACATTTAGATTATCTCTAATTTCTGCTTTTGCAAGTATGGTTGCATTGTGTATTTCTACCTGTAGGATTTCTAGAAGTGAAACTACTATACCAATGGATTGAATATTTTAAATTGTGTTAGTTTTGAGAATCTCCTAATGTTCTGTATTATTACACATTTCCCCCTGCTTTTATTAACATTCTATATTATCAGAATTTTAATGTTTTGTCAATTTAATGTACAAAAAAGTCACCTTAATATTGTTTTATTAACATATATCTGTCATTATGAGTTTAAAGGTTTTTCCATGTTTTTTCAGCCTTTAATATTTCTCTGCAGTGAATCACTTCTATTTTTTTCTCATTTTTATATATTTTGTTATTCTATAGATAGGAGTTATTTCTGTATAAGAGAGAGTAACAGTTTATCAAATATATGTAGAATATACTTTTCCAACTTACATAATATATATTTATAATAGATGTTATCTATCTCATTATTTTATATTCATACACCTATAAATATTATAATTAAATATGTATTAAATATTTAAATAAACATCAAAAATGAATATATGGATATTCGTACATCTGAGATAAAATTTTCTTTAATTTTTTTTAGATTTTGTTTATAGGATCTTTTACAGAGTAGGCACTTTTCAATTTTGACAATTTGTCAATATTTTTTCTCTTCTGCTTTCCTGACATTCACATTATACTCAGACAGTTCTCATCCCCTATTTTTTAAGTATTTTTATAATTTTATTTCTTACAGACTTTTTTAAAAAATGTGATACAATATAATATCCTAATTCTATTTGTTCCCAAATACATAGCTAACTATCACTATTTTTGCAAAGTTTTTCCCTTCCACTGATTCAAAGCACCACTTTCATTAGATACTGAATTATCATCTAGAAGTGCATGTGTTTCTGGGCCCCTTTTGCCGGTACCTGACTATATAATTTAATTGCTGTTACTTAGAATATATTTTGATGTCTGACAAAGCAAGTCTCTTTTCATTATTATTATATTACCAAATTTTCTTGAGTCTTTTTTAAGAGAAACTGAGAGTCAACTCACTAGTTAGAATTTATAGACTAATATTCAGGAGAATTAGCATCTCTACACTATTATGTTTTACCCTTCAAGACGGGGTATAACTGTTCATTTATTAACATATTCTCTTTTATCTTTCAATAACGACAATTTTAGTACATATAGGTTTAGTGTTTTCCATATATTTTACCTTTTTCATTATTTAAATTACTTTTTCTTAGTGGTTACTCCTAGATTATAAGAAAGCTATTGATTTATGTGTGTTTAACTCTTTTTTAAGTTACAAATGCATAATTCTTTGCAGTCTAGGCTTTATTCTTCCAAGGTAAATCCACTTCTGGAGCCAGGTGAAGAAAGTGTTACACAATGTAAAAAGTGATCAATTGATGTCAAATGCTGCTGAGAGAACAGAGAAAAAGGACTGAAGGATGCCATTGAACTTGGCCAGATGAACGTTTTGGTGATCTTGTCAAGAGTGGCTTCCAAAGAGAAGTGGAAATACGAATCTGAGTGGAGAGTTTGGGGAGAGAATGGGGTTTGAATAAGTGGAGACAACTTGATGAATTTTGTTTTAAAGAAAGAAAGAAACCTGAAGGGAACCAGGAGATCTGGAATGGGTTTATTTTTCTTAGCTGACTGCTATTCAGCCTATTGTGTCTCATCACATTGGTGAGAAATTTGTGGGATAGGCGAGAGAGAGGAGATTCAGACTTGACTAGCAGGAGAAGGGGCGGATCCACTGCACAACTAAATAATGGCTTGGACTTTGAAGAAAGAAGACCTTATCCATTTAGCCAGAATACAGGATACAAAGATAGACAAGTTGATAGGTTTGGTGAAGGGAAAATAAAGTAGTTCTTCTAACTGCTTCTAGTTTCTTTCACTGTTTTACTGACTTGATTTTTCATATTTAGGACGTTAATTCATCTGGAATTATGTTATAGTTCAAGTTAGGGGATCACCTGTTATATTTGTCCAGTTACGTGTTTCCATGCCATATTTTCCCTGATACTTAGCAATGCCACCTTTGTCCTAGAGGAAGCTCCCTCATCTTCGAAGCCTTGTTTCTAAGTTCTCTATTCTATTCTTCTAGTCTATTTGTGGGAAATTGCACTGCTTTAATTATTATAGCTTTATTGTAAGTCTTCATAATTGGTAAAATAAAAGGTTTACTTAAGATCTTTTTACATAACTTGTAAAACAAAACTTTGCTTATTTTTCTACCAGATTGTCTTATTTTTAGTCATCTAAGTCTTGTCTTATCCACATATATATTTTCCCTTCTTATTTTTAGTATTATTTAATAATACTCTCTTTTTACCTTGATGAGACTTGCCGGAGGATTTTCCATTGTTTAGTTTTGCTTCTGGTTTTGATTTTTTGCTTTTCTGTCTAGTCAATAAAACACTTTTCAATTTCATTTAATGTCTATTTTTATTTGTTTTTCTCTGTTTTTTCCATTTTCATTAATTTTTAACTTTAAAAAATTCTCTTAGAAATGCCTTCCTTCCTTCTAAGGGGAAATTTTTAAATGACTTAAAATCAAATTATAAAAAAATATAAAATCAAATTACAAATGTGAACACGATTTCCTCTTTCACTATATATATATATATATATATATATATATATCAAATCATCACATTGTACACTTCAAATATCTTTTGATTTTGTTAATTATACCCAATAAAATAATGAAATGAAAGCAAAATAAATAATAAAATGAAAGCAAAAAAGTAAACATGATTCCAAAATAGTAATAAAGAAAATGCCTCATGTCAAAAGCAATTTTTAAAAAATTCTCCTGGTGGGCAAGTGGGCTTTATTACATTGAATCATGTTAGTCAATAAGTCCACAATGAGCCTATGTACAGACGGCTTTCTATTGTATGATTTGAGGAGCAACAAAAATAATCTTTTTCCAAAAACATCTCCTTCGATACCTAAACTTGGCATTGCTCCCTATTCCTATGCAGATAATATTCAACTGTGAGGTTCTTGGTAATTGGATTCCAATACCAAGAACCTTTGTTCTTCTCAGCAAAGGTTCTCAGACTTCAACATTTCATAATAGTGAATGAGGAAGCTGGATTAAAATGCAGATTCAGAAGATTTAACAAGGGGCCCAAGAATTTGAAATTTAAATAGCCGTCCCAGTTGATTATGATACCAGTTATCCTAGGACCTCACTCTGAAAAATACTGCTGTAGAAGATGAAAGTTTAGCCAATCCTTAACCTGAGTTCTCTCCCTGTTAACATTTCAGCACCTGACTTTCCATTAGTTTATAGTATACAAAGGACAGGGAAATCTCAGAGAAAGAAGGCATTTGAGTGATAACATTGAACAGGAAGCAGTTTTGTTGGCTCCAGACGAAGAAAGGATACAAGTTATTTGTGTCTTGGACAGCACTGGCCAATAGAATGTTCTTCAATGATCGAAATGTTTTATTTGCACACTCTCCAATATAGTAGTCACTGGTCCCATGGCTTTTCAGCCCTTGAAATGTGGCTAGTCCAACTGAGTAACTGAATTTTAAATTTTCTTTAATTTTAATTTTAACCTATATAAGACACATGTGACAGTGGCTACCTTAGCCAATAGCACAGGGCTGCAGCTCTGCCTAAAGCTGGAGGAAAGATTTAGCAAAAAAAAAAGTAAATTATGCAATTTCTAATTTACAATTTTCCAAAGATCAGCTTTGTTATTTAAGATCACAGTATCAAATCTTGATATCATGCTACCAGAGAGAGTTGTAAAATTGGTAAAATGTATTTTACTAATAGTTCCTCTATCACACTGCCAGTCAAATAAATTGCCTTCAATACAGAAACCATTGAAGTGTATTTTCAAGAAATCTTAGTGACAGCTTGGCAAATGATAGGCAGAAGAAAATATATTGGTGGTAAATATCCTTACTACACTCTTCAAAGTCTTTCAAGCTAAATTTTCAGTGGACATTGAAAATTTTATTGAGTTTTTAAGATTGAAAAAGATTTTTGAATGAGGAAACTTTATTAGTAATGGTAGTTAACACGGTTATGGAACACCAACTACATGACAAGGAGCATGTTAAGTATTCTACATGTGTTATTTAATTTAATCCAGACAACACCATTAGAAATGCATTGTTATTAATCACACTTTGAAATAAGAGAATTGAAAATCAGGGAAGTTAAGAAACCTGCACAAAGTGGCAGGCAAACCTACACAAACAACTATTTACAGAACAACTATTGATGAGAATGACCTGAAGACTAGCAGGATAGATTTTTCACAACTAAAGGGATAAAAAAGAAATCACAACAAGATGGGTAGGAGGGACAGAGATGAGTTTAGTTAAGGCCCACTCTTTTAGGTAAGCAACACACAAAGGGGAGGATAATTACAATTGTATTATTGAATTCAGTTTGCTGATATTTTGTTCACGATTTTTACATCTATGTTCATCAGTGATATTGGCCTATAATTTCCTTTTTTCTGTGGTTCTCGGTCTGGTTTTTGTATCAAGGTGATGCTAGCCTCGTAGAATTAATTCAGCAGCATTTCTTTCTCTGCAGTTTTTTTGGAATAGTTTGAGAAGGATACGTTTTTTTGTTTTGTTTTGTTTTTTTGCTGTACGCGGGCCTCTCACTGCTGTGGCCTCTCCCGTTGCGGAGCACAGGCTCCGGACGCGCAGGGTCAGCGGCCATGGCTCACGGGCCCAGCCACTCTGCGGCATGTGGGACCTTCCCGGACCGGGGCACGAACCTGTGTCCCCTGCATCGGCAGGCAGACTCTCAACCACTGCGCCACCAGGGAAGCCCAAGGACACATTTTAACTCATTTAAATGTTTGGTAGAATTCACCCGTGAAGCCATCTGATCCTGGATTATTGTTTGTTGATAGTTTCTTTCTTTTTTTTTTTTAAATTTTAAATTACAGATTCAATTCTATTACTGGTAATCAGTCTGTTCATATATTCTACTTCTCCCTATTTCAGTCCTGGGAGATTGTACCTTTCTTAGACTTTATCCATTTATCCTAGGCTGTCCATTTTATTGGTATATAATTGTTCAATTGTTCATAATTGTTCATTGGTATATAATTGTATATAATTTCTTATGTTCCTTTGTATTTCTGTGTTTTCAGTTGTAACTTCTCCTTTTTTATTTCTGATTTTACTAATTTGGGCCCTCTCTCTTTTTTGCTTGATGAGTCTTGCTACAGGTTTATCAGTTTTGTTTATCTTTTCAAAGATGGATTGGAAGAATTACTATTTTTAAATGACCATACTTGCCAAAGCAAACTACAGACCCAATGCATTTCCTATCAAAATACCAATTGTATTTTTCACAAAAGTAGAACAAATAATTCTAAAATTTGTATGGAAATGTGAAAGACCCCAAATAGCCAACACAATCTTGATAGAGAAGAACAAAGCTGGAAGTATCGTGCTCCCTGATTACAAACTACACTACAAATCAAATCAGTATGGTACTTGCACAAAAGACAGACACATAGGTCAATGGAACAGACTAAAGAGCCCAGAAATAAACCCATGCTTATATAGTCAATTAATCCACAACAAAGGAGGGAAGAATATACCGTGGGGAAAAGATAATTTCTTCAATAAATGGTTTTTGGAAAACTGAACAGTTAAATGCAAAAGAATCAAACTGGGCTACTCTCTCACCCATGCACAGAAATAAATTCAAAATGGATTAAAGACTTAAATGAAGACCAGAAAGCAAAAAAAATTCTAGAAGAAACCATAGGCAGTATGCTCTTTTACATTGGACTTAGCAGTGTTTTTTTGAATATGTCTCCTCAAGCAAGGGAAACAAAAGTAAAAATAAACTAATTGGACTACATCAAACTGAAAAGCTTTGCACAGGGAAGGAAATTATCAACAAAATAAAAAGGCAGCCTACAGAATGGGAGAAAATATTTACAAACAAGATATCTTACAAGGGGTTAATATCCAAAATATATAAAGAACTGATACAACTCTACATTTAAAAGAAAAATAACCTGATCAAAAAATGGGCAGAGGACATGAATAGACATTTTTTTTCAAAGAAGACATACTGATGGCCAACAGAAACATGAAAAAATGTTCAGCATCACTAATCATCAGGGAAACGCAAGTCAAACCACAATGAGATATCACCTCTCATCTGTCAGCATGGCTAGTATCAAAAAGAAAACAAATAACAAGTGTTGGTAAGGATGTGGAGAAAAGGGACTCCTTGAGAGTTTGAGAGCTGGGGAAAGCTGACCTTCAAGAGCGGAAAAAAATTGGAGCTTCTGAGGGCAATTCTGAGGTAGGAAATGAGGAGGAGAGATGAGATTGGGGAAGAAGGAGAAGGGAGAAGGGCCACTGAGTTTTATGAGGGTGGGCCAACATGGATTAAAGGGCCAGTTAGTCCCGTGTGATTGGTAGGACCTTGTGGTTTTAATTAGCCACACCCTTTGCGCAATTTTGTTACTTTGCTGCAGTATAAACTCTGCCCTCTCTCCACCTGCCTCTCTTTAAATTTTATTACATCTTACTAAATTCACTAATGTTTGCAGGAGTGTTTTTTGTTTTCTTTTGGGGGGAAAGAAAAACAAACAAACTTAGTTTCAATTCTCTGCTAGCTCAGAAACCTGGAAGTAAAAAGAATGCAAACATCTCCTCCTGACTCACCTTCCACTCCAGTAATTCATGTTACATTGTATTTAGAATTTTCTCAGGGCATAGAATTTGGGGTTCAAGTCTATTTTAGCTTGCTCTTGGGGAGCAGGAAGGCCTCAGCTGAGATCCATATAACATTTTAATTAAGTATATATTTATTGTTATAAGTAGAATGGGATAGATATCTGACTGCTGGCCCTAAATCCTCCCACAAGTGGATGCAGAATGAGTCTTTTCTAACAGCATGAGATGCAACTGTCGGAAGACACCCAATGTTTATCTAGCTCAATTTTCCCTTTGATACTTGAATTCCTCTTAAAACTTCCCTACTGTGATCATCTGGGTTTTTTTCCCCCTGAACTCTTCCAGTAGCATAGAACTCAGTAACACCTGAAGCAGTATATTTCACCTAAGAAACTTGGCTTCTACTCATAATCATATTTTTATTTTTTGGATCCATATTGAATGATTGAAGTTTCTGGTCTATATGACTGTCAGTAACTTCTGACTCTTCCCCCCTCCTACTCTAGTTAACACATTCCAAATTCCATCAACCATTTCTCTCAGGACATTTTGTGAGGATTTTAGTTATCCCGATAACATTCCTTGGAATAATTTTCAGTCTTTCTATAACCTTCAAAGTATGATGCCCAGATTCACACATAAGTTCTGAAATGCTTTGAACAGCACAATGTAGATCTGGGTTATCACCCCAATCTCTATGGATACATCAATCAAGTAACACAATCTAAGTTTTGGTTTAGTCATTCATTGACAGCCATATCAAATGGCTTAAGGGTAATGTCAGTTTTTACCTGTGTTGCTACTTAACCCTCATTTTGAATCTGACTTTTTTTTTTTGCACTTTAAAAGTGAATCTTAATAGCACAATGGAAAAATAATGAACATCAAAGTTAGAAAATAACCCGTATGCATCCAGTCTACATCATATATTAGCCCTGTGACCTTAAGAAAGTTACTTAACCTCTCTGAAACTCAGTTTCAGTGTTTCAATAAGAGTATGATAATGTCTAGAGGTTTAGTTTTGTTGTTAGACTCAAAAAAATAACATATGTAAAATAACCAACATGATGTCAAAAGTATAGATATCTTCTGTTTGGGGCAGCATGTTATCTTTGTCCATGGTCAAGTTCATCAACATCTTTCGTCATTAATTTTATAATTCAGTGAATTAGCTCTTCCTCCCAGATTTCAGCCTCTATGACATGTAACACACTTTCAAATTTTTCATCTAGGTTATTGATAATAATGCTAGTAAGACAAAGCAAATAGTGATGTTTTCGTAAAAGGGAACTTCCAAATTTATGTTAATTCATCTTTTACTGATCGGAAAAATGTAGGCAAAATAAGACATCTAAAATTCAGTGAAACACAAAGGACTTTTCATGCACAAGATGGTCATATAAAGACTGGATGTTATAATATGAGATAGAATCCAAATGCTTCCCAGAGATTATCTCATTTAATGCTCATAGAAACCCTTTGTAGTAGTTTAAGAAGATATCATTGTCCCCATTTTACAGATGAGCTTTAAAAAGGCCACACAAATAACAAGTAATTCATATATTTTCCTCAATAATTGCAGATCTTTATTTCAATTACCCACTCTAGAATATTACCTAGAATATGCAAAGGTTTGTAGTTTATCACATCTACTTCCTCCACATAGAAAAATTAATTCAATGAGCATCTACTTATGCCTGACGTTGCCCTAGGGTATAGAGGAAAGCAGCGAACAAAGGTCTGTGCATGTTCTCATAGGTATTTGAGTGGAATTGAAAGCAAGAAAAAATAAATAAAAATGACAAATGATGATAGATAATAAAAAAGAGAAAAATATCGTATATTAACACATATATGTGGAATCTAGAAAAATGGTACAGATGAACTGGTTTGCAAGGCAGAAATGGAGACACAGATGTTGAGAACAAACATATGGACACCAAGGGACGAAAGGGGGTGGGGTGGGTGGGATGAACTGGGAGATTGGGATTGACATATATACACTAATATGTATAAAATAGATAATTAGTAAGAACCTGCTGTATAAAAAAATAAAATTCAAAAAAAAAGAAAATATGGGAACATATGTATATGTATAACTGATTCACTTTGTTATAAAGCAGAAACTAACACACCATTGTAAAGCAATTATACTCCAATAAAGATGTAAAAAAAAAAAGAATTGATGGAAGTGAGAAATTGGGATTGACATATATACACTAATATGTATAAAATAGATAACTAACAAGAACCTGCTGTATAAAAAAATAAAATTCAATAAAAAAGAAATAGAAAATAAGGAATCGATGGAAGTGATGCTCCTTTAAATAAGAGTGGTTGGGAAAGCTCTTTGATAAGCTGCCATCTGGGCAGAAACATGTAGAAGCTGAGAATCTGCTGCATCCCAGGCAGTGGGATTAGCAAATTCAAAGGTGCCAAAGCAGAAGCATGCTTGCGTTGTTTAAGGAACAGCAAAAAAGTGAGACGAGGGTGGAGTGAATGACAGAGTTGTGGTTGGGGTAGTAGATAGGTCAGATAGGTGGGGGACCACAGCAGCCAGGGACTTCTAAGCAATGAGATAAAACATGGATTAACCATCAGAGGGACTTGAACAAAGGAGTCCCATGATCTAACCCATATTTTAAAAGGCTCACTCTGGCTGCTGTGGTCAACGTGGACTGTAGGAGCAAGGGTAGAATAAGGGAGATCAGTGAGTAGCTACTGCAATAATCCAGGCAAGATTTCATGTTATCCAGATTAGAGTGATAATGATGATGACGATGAAAAGTGCTCTGATTTTCGGATATTTTGAAAGCAGTGCCTCTGTATTTGCAATGGTATTACATGTGGGATGTGAGAAAAAGAAAATCATCAAGAATGATTTTGTCCTGGATAACAGGAAGAATGGAGTTACCCATTATTAAAGCTGGGAATCTGTGGAAGGAATCACAGATTTTAAGACTTAAAATCAGGAATTCATTTTGGACATACTGAGTTTTGGATGCCTATTACATATTCCACCTGGAAACTATGAGAAAGTTTCTGCATAGGGGTCTAGAATTCAAGTCTGGAGAGGTCTGGGCTACAGAAAAAAAACTGAGGCTGTCCAGAGGATGGGTGTTATTTAAGGCCACAGGAGTGGATGTGGTCACCTTGAATGAGAAGAGATAGAGAAGAAAGGATGAAAGACAGAATGTGCAAAACTCCCACACTTGCTAACATCTAGAAGGTAATAGGAAGAAAGTAACCGTGAGTGAAGTTATTTGTATCACAAGCAATTTCTTAATACCATTGGCAGTACTGCTTTGATCCCATCAGCCAGTATTCCTAGCACTCCATGCCAGAATACTTGAACTTGTTTAGAGAAGTTGGATGTTCTTAGAATTAGTCACCCATCTTGGCATAGTGTAACCAGGAACATTCTCTTGAAAGTTAGACTGCAAAGCATGCTTCACTGCTCAGGCTGCCTCAGCAAGAGCAACTCGGGCTGTGTTTAGCTTTGACCCTTCATTCATCTCAAATCCTTGTTTTAGCTAAAACCAAGCTCTGATTCGTCATTCCTGCCACCCATTGAGCAGAGCTCCTGGATGTGTAATTCCCAGGAGACAAAGAATAGAAATAAACATTCTGGTTCATAAGTTTATAAACAATCCACTGTCGTGTTAAAGGCTAAATACATTTAGACATGTGTGGTCACACTGCTTTTTGTTTGCCAATCTCATTTTATATAACCTGGACCAACAAAACCAACAAGAGGAGAAACACACAGGTATAAGGTCAATTCAAGGGTTCAACAAAGTGCTCAAAATGGTGGGATCAGCAGATAAAATGTTTCATAGGTTGCTAAGATACCTTAATCTCAGAAAAGAATCAGAATTAAGTTCTTGTTAAGAGGTTTATCATTCCCTATCCTGATGCTTTGACAGAGATAGTCTATAGGAATCTTAGCTTAGCAATTATATTGCTGTTATAATTGGGAGAAAGTTAGAAAAGTGGTTTTAACAAAAAGATAATAGCTTAAGAATTTGAGAAGTCACTTGGGGAGAGTTGGGTCATCTTGAAATTGCTTTAGGCATGTTTCAGCTGTTTAGAAGATTTTCTCTTTGTAAAAGAAAAGAAATAAAACTAAGCATCAGTATTCTTCTAGGTGGTTTTGTACCTGATAAGCTACTAATGGTTGAGTAAAGCAATCATAAAATCCATTTAATTATTAAAAAATGGCATTAACAAATCTTGTTATCATTTGTCCTCTGAGAAAAATTCAGTTTTGCATGTTGCACGTACTGCTATTCACTTCAAGCTATCTGATTTTCTTTTTACTTGGTAAAGGGAAAAGATGCAGTTTCAAACTTCAATCATTCCAGGCAGTGTCAATAGAAAAAATAAAAATATGCAACCATATTGAGTATTTTGAAATTTTTTGTAAATTTTTACTTTTATAGAAACTTATTGAAAAGGATGTAAAACCAAGAGCTCTCATATACCCTTTACTCAGATGTAATTATTTACAACTTGCCCCATTTGCTAGTAATTTATTCTCTTTCTCTAGTTCTCTCAATTGATAGATGAGACATGCAGGGGGAGGAGAGAGGAGTGAGATGTGTGTGCATTTCATTTGAGAGTAAGTTGCACACATGGGGACATTTTATCCCTAATGCTTCAGTGTATCTTTCCTGAGAACTAGGACATTCTCATGCATAAGCATGATGTAAAATCAAGATATTTAACATGTATACAATATTATTATCTAATCCACAATCCACATTTAAAGCGTGTCAAGTCTGCAAAAAAGTAAATAACCATATATAAAAACTGTAAGCTTTTACCAATCTAGGATCCATTCTAAGAGGACACATTACCTTTAGACATGATGTCTTTTTAATCTCCTTTAATCTGGAATATTTCCTCAGTCATTATTTTTCATAGATGATCTTGACATTTTTGAAGAATACAGACCATGGCTGTGAATAACAAAGAGAGAGGTAAATATGATATACATGGATCTACATAGACAGTGGCTGTAGCCACTGAGAGGGACTCCGAATAATGATACTCCAGTAACCGTGTGCACACCTAGCACACAGATCTTGGTTTCTAAATACCATTTCCTACTACAAGAAGTCAGGGGTCTTTGGAGAAATGGCTGGTTTGGGCACTGAAGCTTATATTCTACTGACAGCAGTAAAAATAAATAAGAGATAGGGCTTCCCTGGTGGCGCAGTGGTTGAGAGTCCGCCTGCCGATGCAGGGGACGCGGGTTCGTGCTCCGGTCCGGGAAGATCCCACATGCCGCGGAGCGGCTGGGCCCGTGAGCCATGGCCGCTGAGCCTGAGCGTCCGGAGCCTGTGCTCCGCAACGGGAGAGGCCACAACAGTGAGAGGCCCGCGTACCACAAAAAATAATAATAATAATAATAAATAAATAAGAGATAAGGAAATTACACAAGGTAATTCTAGATTGTGAGAGGTGTTATAATGAAATAAGGATATGACAATAAGAGAGGTCAACTTTTGTTATGGTGGATAGAAAAGGACTCACTGAGTAAGTACCTGAGACCCAAAGAAGGAAAAAAGGTCAGCCACGTGGAGATTGTGGGGAAAGAATTCTAGGCATAAAGAACAGAAAGAAGAAGACTCTTAGACGGAAAGTGTTTTGCTGGAGCAGAGTACTGTGCACTACCAGGAAGTGGCGGGGAGTGGGTGCCGGGGAATGCGGAGGAGAATGTGAATCTGATGTTAGACGAGGTTGGAAAAATAGGCATGAGCTGGTAAACCAAGCAATTCCAATTTTATTCTGGGTGCAAAGGGGAAGTCTTGGAAAGATTTAACGTGGGTAGTGACATGACCTGACTCACAGGTTACAAAAAGCTCACTCAACTGCTTTGTGAAAAATCAGAAAGAGTTTGAGAATGGAAACAAAGACACCAGATAGGAGACTACTGTGAAAATTAAGACAAGAAATAGTGGTGGCCTGAACCAGCGGTGTCAGTCAAGATGAAAAGATCTGGGTGAATTCAGATTACATTTTGCAATTACAAACACCAGGATTTATGTTAGAATGAATGTGTGAGGTGGCTGAGGAAAGGCGTAGGTGAAAGGGTGATGTCCAGGTTTCTATTTTTGGACCATGCTTAGAGAAGAAGATCCACTGCTCCATTCTGGGCACCATACGCTGAGATGTGTTTTAGACACCAAATGGAAATATCAAATAAACAGGGAAATTTACAAATTCTAAAGTCCTACGGGATTCTTCTTACCTTTTTACGAGATTAAAATATAATACTTAAATGAAAACATCTGCATCATTTCGTCAAAAATGAAAAATTAAAGGAAATCTTAGTCACCTTTAGATATTCTGCAAATTTAAAGAGCACTGTGTGCTTAAGAAAGATGAAATATTGAGATTACCTAGAATGATTTAAAGGGGGAATTATGAGAAAAATTAATTTTCTAAGATAGTCTGAAGAGCTACAATTGAATAAAGGAGAATGTAAGTTAAACATCAGAAATAATTTTCTAAGCAAGAGTAATTCAAATCAGGATGTCTTTTAAGGGCTTATGAAAGCCCCTTCAACTGAGACATTAAAAATGAGACTGTATGAAGCCTAGTTTAAAAAGGGAGAAAAAGTGTACTACAAAGGAGATGGATTAAATGTTCTAATAATGTTTTTAAAAGTATTATTAGTATTTATGAAACCAAATCCAGTGAGTTAAAAGTTCCACGTTTTTCCAGAGTAGCAACTATAGCTTTTTGTGTAATTTCTTACAATCGGTGGAGGTGAAGTTAAATGGGCCAGTGTAATTTTTTAAATGTCATTTCTGGAAGTTTTTATAACACGGAGCAGAAAATATTAAGGTGCATATCTCATGTAAAATGGAGGTGTGCTAAAGAGAGGTAGGAGAAAAATGGTAATGCTCTGGGAAAAAACTAGATTTGCCTCTACTTAAGTGAAGGCAAAACAGATTACAGAAGAGTATAATGCCACATTCAGTTGAAAAAAAATGTAGTTGTTGTGAGTAAATGAATTCGATCTTAGTTGAAAGAATTTTTATTCCAAAACAACTTTCATAAACACAGTGTGTGTGAATATAATTTCTTCTTAAGAAACTGGTATATGATTTCTATTTTTAAGGTTAGATCTTGAAATTACGTGTATTTATTGTTTTCCCATTAATCATTGTACTTCTATAGAAAAGTTGTTTGGGGTAAATTTTATTCTTGATATAGAGCATTGGTAATCTTTTGCTATTGTACAAGGTCATTCAAAATATTTTTCAGTAAAAATTCTTTTGATATACCATTTCTCTGAAGGCAGCAATTTCAATTAAAAATAAGTGTAGCATTATTTATGTATTGATACCCCAATTTGTTTCCAAAAGAATTTGAAGCAGAGTGTAGCATTATGAATCGGGAAGCAAAGCATCTCTGCCATTATATAGCATTCTGCATCAGTAAAAGAAAAGATGTGAGAGCCATTTAAATGCCATGAAGAAAAACATGAGAAAAATCAATGCTGAAATGAGTAATTGAATGATGTTCACAAGGGCTGAATAGGTCATCATTAGGCTTGACACGATTGCAACAAAATTCCTAGGGTTATTCAACCTAATGTACAGGGAATCCAGTAAGACAACACATTGCATTTACTGCTTAGATTTACATTGCTTTAAAGAATCAGAATATAGTCATCAAGCTAATATGAAGTGAAGGAAGATGCAATAATCAAACAGTATGAAAATCCAATGACAACAGTGGCCTTGGAATGCTGTATTATAAGGTATTCCTGAGAACCACAGAAAATTGCTTTTTCACTAAAAGTAAGAGCACAGACTTTATACAATAGAACAAAAATAAATTTTAAAAATACAGCCAATAATAATACTTGAGAGAGCTTCCATGTCAGATACTTACAACAGAAAGTTCTACCTGGAGAGTGAAGATACACAATGTTCCTTAGTACATGATGACAGGTGCAGCCTCCCGGATGATTAAGATTTAATACATCTTATTTTATGTAACCAAAGCAAGGAATCCCACTTCAGGCATCGCATCCCGCCAGAACCTCCCTGAGACTAGACTGTTGCATCTTTCCTCTCCTCTCAATACTGTCATTATATCCAGATAATGAAAAGTAGAGCAACACCATAGCATGCCTCTCTTTAGGCCTATTTCAGTCATGTTATATGAGACTCTCTACTTTCAAACTACATCATCTTAGAAAGGAGTTCTGTTTTTTTTAAAATGAAGCAAAATTGTAAAGGTATGTAGAATATTTCTAGTAACGCAAAACTTATATCCTCCTTGTAAGACAAACTCTTCCATTCATACATGGCAATGATAATTAGGGGAAAAAACTGCCCAGGGGGTTGTCAAAACGTCCCTCTCTACAACTCTTGCATATTATTCCTATTGCTTTTTTAAAGCACTATAAGCAATGTGCCTAATCTCTTCTCTAGAAAGAATTTTTTAGATATTTGAAGACAGCTGTTATATCCTCAGTCTTTGCTTTTCTAAACAAGTGTCTCACCTTTTTAAACCGGTAGAGTATTGCTTCTAGGACCCTCCCCCATGGCAGCAATCTCTCCTTGATATGCACCAGTGTGTACTTCTTGCTATAAACCTCTGCTGACAAGAACCACAGACCACGCACCAAATGTGTTTTCCTAAGATATGATCATTTTCTTTTCTCTTGGCATGCTTCCCCTGTTAATATTAACAATATTAACATTAACAAACAAAACATTAACACCAGAAAAAGCAAGCAACTGGATCCCCTCATTTTATTGTTGGTTTATTGAGTTTGCTGCCAACAAAAAAACCCTCATTCATTTTTACCGTGATGTTCTTCTATGTAAATTTCCTACAGACTTTCAACGTACACTCCCTTCTCAAGCTTCCACTCAAGCTTTTATATTTAACCCAGAAAACAGCTGTGATATGCTTTAGTTCTAATTCGGTCTTCCAACGACATTTTCTTGTGTGCTCTCTCTCTCTCTCTCTCTCTCTCTCTCTCTCTCTCTCTCTCGTCTTTATCTCTGTGTCTCTCAATCTGGGGTCATCTGTAAATCGGAAAGACACACTTTCACTTTTTGTGTTGAACAGATGAGGATAAGGTGAGGGCTGGGTAGTCTGCCGCTAGAGATTGTGCCAGGACGATCTGCATACTCCAGGGTGTTCCAACACAATATTACTAGCCAGCCAGCATCTTCTTTTCTGCAGAAATTTAAGTCAACACATTATAAGACAACTGCTAATATTGTTACATTTTATGTACGAGGAGCAATTAGTTTACCATGAGTTGGAAAATGCATATACTTATCCAAGACTGTGTACTGTAGCTTTTTAACTGAAAACTAGTGCAAAGTATTTCAGGATCTACATTTTCAGGACTAGATTTACCTGGAGCATGTCATCCATCTTGCCCCTCCTTTCTACACCCAAACTAATGCTAGACAGGCCTGAAATAAATTATTCTGGAGATGTTCATATATCAATAAAAATGCAAATAATGTCCTAAAGTATATGTTTTAAATTCTGCTTTAAGAAGAATCACAATTTAGATATGGAAATCTATAGAGAGTATGAGTAAAATTGTTGCCATCTAATAAAAATATTTTTCCAGGTAAAGTAACTTTTAAAAACCTTTCAAACTTTGGAAGAAAGCCTGCCTAAGTCAGAAAAAGTCAGCTTCTCTTTGGAATGGATTTGATTTATGATTGTTATTCTAATCATTAATTACAGTTACCTCCTAGCCTCTAAGGCCTTAAAATGGAAATCTGGAAGTCACAATTCTATTTCCTGTTCAAATATTATTTTCTACTAGGTCCTGGCCTCTTTAAAATGATAACCTAAACATAGTTAATTTATTTCTGTCTACCTCAAGGTATGCTATTTTGTGGGGGCAGAGAAGATTAAATAGAGGAGAGATATATTATAAAAATCATCTTTTATGTATTTTTATTATTATACATTCAAGCCATGTTTATGAATTTTTATAGATTTTTTATTTCTGAATTATCCACATTTTATAGAATTTTAGAATACTATTTTTACATTCTAAAACACAATTTCTGCTGAAAACTCTAAGTAAATTCACATTAAGACAAGTAAAATAAATAACATGCAATCTAAAACATTTTATCATTTGTTATTTGAGCAGTTGTACTAAAATCACCAGAGAGGAATATGTAGTTGCAACCATCCACTGTATCTTCAAGATGCTCAGCAACCACGAAATGAATTTCACATCAAGACCATAATGAGAAAAAAGATTCCAGAATAATTTCCTCTTTCTCGAATTGGATATGAATGAACAGAGAAGGCAGATCATTTCTAAAAACAACATCTCATCCAATGGACTGAATCCTTACAATCTTTGTATTAGGAGCCAACATTTGAAAACAGCGTGCAATCATTTTGACATGGTCAGGTGATACTTATTTTGAATATAGTCTATTTTTTTCAGAAAACAACAACAATATCTGTTTATTCCAGTTTTGTTTGTCTTACAAGCTGAAGAATAATAACAACCTTCTCAAATGAATAAGAAAGCAACCTTCCCAAATTCTCCTGGGAACTGTTTCCAGAAGAAATGGTGGTATTTTTGTTACCCTTTCCCCATCTTCCAGCAGGTCATGTATAATTATAGCTGTTAACTCTGTGACCATCCACCAATATCTTTTCTGTGGCACAACCCTTCCATCAGTTAAATAAAGAACTTTACTTTTTTGGTCTTTGTTCATAATATTAGTATTGGTCTTAACACCTTGTGTAATGGTTAGTTGTAAATACGGCTGATACGTTGGAATCAAGTTGCTACCTTCTTACTAAGGACGTGTCATTTATCTTCTTTAAGCCTCACTTTCTTGTGCATAATGTGGGAATATTAATGGCCTACACCTCATAGGGATGAATACATATTGAATCAAATAATGAATGTAAATTACTTGTAACAGCGCCTGACATAGAGTAAGTACTCAATATATCTTTTTTATTATGTATAAAAATATCCACTGTGCATGACACACAGTATATAATCAACAAATTGGAATTTAGGCCACTTTTAATCATTCACTTACTCTGTGTCCCTTCCAGCTTTATGGATTCACCTAGTACTTGATGTATAGCTATTGTTTGTATGGCTTTATATTAGGGTTCCCTAATATATTATGGTTTTCCTGGGTGTTTCCCTTTATATAAAAAGAACAGGTTATGTGGTGAAAGAAGTTTGGGAAATGCAGGACAAATTAAAAGAGCATTCTCAATTTCATTCATATGTTAATGTGCATGATAAATCTCCAATAGCAGCTCTGCAGCTTTCCTAATACCTACTTGACCACACGCCCAACTCCCACATTCACCACCTTTCTTTAAAGCAGCTTTTCCGTTGTTGCCTATAACTATTACCTGCTTGCTTAGTTTTTAATGCCTTGAGACATTAGTTGCATACAGGTTCATCAAGGGAAGAGATTGGCTTTCCAGTTGCCCTTATATCATTTTGCAGTACACCATCTGAGCTGGTGTGACCTTGGGGATTTTATCTTTTTACATCAACCTGGCTTACATACTTAGAGTGTTGACTGAGAGAGCCGCCTGCTTCTCAGCTGCTTCTCAGAGCCAGCATTGTGGGATTCTCTTAAATATAGGACCTCTGCTATTGTTCACAACCTCTTTGAATATCTGTGTGGCTCTTTCGCACCGAGTTAAGGCAGCAGAAATCACTGTCCATGAAGAAAATCGCTACCCCTTTCCTTCTCACCCATTCCCATTCTTCAGACTAGAAGTGCTAGCCTCCCTGTCAAGTTCTCCACTGGAGGACCAGGTTTTGTGAAAGGAAATCTAACCTAAGAGAAATCCTATGGGATTTCCTCCAGAAATTCCTAAGTAGGTGATCTCTCAAGGGTGGAATTTTCTACAAGAATCAGGCCGCTGCCTGATCTCACTAGGGATTCTAGTGACCCAAAATGATAGCACAACCTACATCCCTTGAGGGAGTCTGAAGAATAGGTTTATGAAGACCCTGTGTGAAATCTTTTCATCTACAAAAAGTCCCTTGAGTTACATTTAAAAATACCTGCAAAATAAGAGTCTTGTATATAGGAACAATAGTCAATCTGTTGACAAAATAGTATATGGGAGTGCATTTAGGGGAGAGATCATTAGAGGAGAGATCATTAGATCACTCCTTGCTATTAGAATATTTCATAATAAAATGGTCATATTTTTATTTGCATTACAGAGTATTACAATTGATAATTGTTTTATATGTGCATATATAGATAGATCTGTATCTATTTATACATATATATGCCTTTTTTCACATAGAACTACTATAGAGAGAACACTTTGAAGAAGAAATTTTCTAATAATTCTGAATCCAAAAATCTTGTTATTAAGATTTTATTTGGGGGACTTCCCTGGCAGTCCAGTGGTTAAGACTCCACACTTCCAGTGCAAGGGGTGTGGGTTCGATCCCTGGTCGGGGAACTAAGGTCCCACATGCTGCATGGTGTGGCCAAAAAAAAAAAAAAGATTTTATTTTTGTACCTGAACAGATTTTTTATTGAAGTATAGTTGATTTACAATATCACATTAGTTTCAGGTGTACAGCATAGTGATTCAGTATTTTACAGATTATATTCCATTAAAAATTATCACAAGGTAATACTATAATTCCCTCTTCTGTACAATATATCTTTGTTGCTTATCTATTTTATATATAGCAGTTTGTGTCTCTTAATCCCATACCCCTATCTTGCCCCTCCCCTCTTCCCTGGTGAAAATAAACCACTATTTATGTTCTATATCTGTGAGTCTGTTTCTGTTTTGCATGTATATTTTTTAAATTCCACATACGTGATATCACACATTTGTCTTTCTCTGTCTGACTTATTTCACTAGGCATAATGATCTCTAGGTCCATCCACATTGCTGTAAGTGGAAGAATTTTATTCTTTGTTTTATGGCTGAGTAATATTCTATTGTATACCACATCTTTATCCATTCTTCTGTTGATAGACACTTGGGTTGCTTTCATATCTTGGCTATTGTAAACAGTGCTGTTATGAACATTGGGGTGCATGTATCTTTTCAAATTTGTGTTGTCGTTTTACTCAGGATATATACCCAGGAGTGGAATTGCTGGGTCATATAATAGTCCTATTCTTAGTTTTTTGAGGAAATTCCATACTGGTCTCCAGAGTAGCTGTTCCAATTTACATTCCCACCAACATTTGTAAGAGGATTTCCTTTTCTTCACATCCTCCCCAACATTTGTTATTTGTAGACTTTTTTTTTTTTTTTTTTTTTTTTTTTTTGTGCTGTACGCGGGCCTCTCGCTGTTGTGGCCTCTCCCGTTGCGGAGCACAGGCTCCGGACGCGCAGGCTCACGGGCCCAGCCGCTCCACGGCATGTGGGATCTTCCCGGACCGGGGCACGAACCCGCGTCCGCTGCATCTGCAGGCGGACTCTCAACCACTGCGCCACCACGGAAGCCCACTGAGCCATCACGGAAGCCTATTTGTAGACTTTTGATGGTAGCCATAGTAAGATTTTAAAAAGGACAAAGTAGTATGTAGTAAGGGGAACAAAGATATTCCCCTATATTTTATTTGAACTATAAAAGCACAAAAAATTAGTCTGACATTCAAACTGAAGAATTCACTTGGTCTTCAAGTTAAAAATATACTTCTGGGTAGTTTGATAAAATTTGTTTCCAATTAGCTTTATGCCACTCCTGTCACCTTCCGCCCCATTGAATTCAGTAAATGCTGTAGACATTGATGAGCTATGGAGCTGGGTGTTCAGCGGCTGTGCAGGTCTGAATGAAGAGAAGATAACAGTCCTTTATTTTGTAGTAACCACATTGTCATTGAAGATGAGCTTGGAAAGGGAAGAGTGGGTTTTCAAAAGGTATTTTTGCCTTAAGAGCTGTTTTTGCACAAAATGCCATGCTAAGGTGAAGATTTTGGAATGGATACCTCATGCTAACACCATTTCATTAATTTGTCAGAGACAAACAGTCCTTTAAACACTGAATCTTAAAAACTCTTTCAACTTCCATATGAAAAAGTGTTTTATCTGTCTAGCAGAACAGTAGCATCTTTGCCGACTACTAAGTACAGTGCTCATGCAGTACTCCAGCTCAGAGCTTACATCTCACAAAATAGATTGTGCTTTTTTGTTGTTGTTGTGGCCTCTCCCGTTGCGGAGCACAGGCTCCGGACGCTCAGGCTCAGCAGCCATGGCTCACGGGCCCAGCCGCTCCGCGGCATGTGGGATCTTCCCGGACCGGAGCACGAACCCGCGTCCCCTGCATCGGCAGGCGGACTCTCAACCACTGCGCCACCAGGGAAGCCCCATTCTACCTATATTTTTTTAAAAAAATAGAACTTCCTTCCTCCTTTTCAAAATAGAACCTTCAAGCCAATAGCAGCAATACCTTATTTTAAATCAGCTTGTACAGGGTACATCTGCTCAAAAAGGGTGTCACCTCAGCACAAGGACCTTACTATGTTTTTGTGGCCAAATGAAGAGCAACATGTGTCATGAGTTACGTCAGAAACACTTTAGGTACCGCTTCATTTATTTAAAATCGAATTTTAAGAAGGAAAACTAGCTTAGATGCAGTACTTTGTGTTTCTGAGTAGATGAAATTAACTTGAGGGGAAAATGTGAACGGAAATATTTTCCCTAAAAAATTTCCAAAGTCTGTTTCTGATCACTTAAAAGAGGAGTATAAGGTGCGCATTAAATCCTCTGTCAGAAAAATGAGAAAAATATCAACGTCTACGGTTGCGGTTGCTGTGGGAACATCTCTTTTTATTTCATAGAAGAGTAAATAGTCACATAAAGCATTCATTAATAGCCAGGAAACAAATCAGACTTTCTTTTAAGCAGACTTATGTAATGCACTCATTTTCATTAGAGAAAGTTTTAATTGAGTGATATTTCAAAAATCAGAACAAACGAATATATTTCTCTTTTCACTTAATCCTAATTTAGTACTCAAATCCATCCTGATGGTTCATTTAGATCAATATATTATACCTGTTAAGACTTGAAATAAATATTTTACACATCCAAAAGTCTTCCTTTTAATTGTCTTGCTGAACTGCTTTGTTAAGTATATTCTTTTGCTCTGAAATGTATCAGAATCTTAGAGTAACTGGAACAATAAGAATATACCCATAAAGGTATGCATACATGAAACACATAAAGAAAATATAGAGGCTTCCCTGGTGGCGCAGTGGTTGAGAGTCCGCCTGCCGATGCAGGGAACACGGGTTCGTGCCCCGGTCCGGGAGGATCCCACATGCCGCGGAGCGGCTGGGTCCGTGAGCCATGGCCGCTGAGCCTGCGCGTCCAGAACCTGTGCTCCGCAACGGGAGAGGCCACAGCAGTGAGAGGCCTGCGTACCACAAAAAAAAAAAAAAAAAGAAAATATAGAGCATACATATGTATGTACATATATTATATATGTATACATATAATGTTCTACATGAGATAAATATAAAGTAAGCTGTTCTGGTAAAACTAAGATCCTTAACCACACTAACTAATTTATTCTATTTTTTATTTTGAAATACATACAGTTTTACAGAAAAGTTTCAAGGATAGTACCTGGCTCTCATTATCCTCAGCACACTTACTTGCTCATGTAAATTACCTGCCCAAATCACCAGCAGCGCCAGCCAAATCCTTCTCCCTACCCCCTAAGCACAGTGGCTGCACTGGCTGAATCCTTGACCCAGACCAAGGAGAAGCCAAAGGGACCACATTAACTTTTCAATATCATTTGAATTTTATTGAGGAATGCCAGGAGCTTCCAGATGAGTCTTCTGCTTCAAGACAAGATGGTACAATTTCCATTTCACACATTTCTTCTTTCCTTGTAAAGTTCTAAGGAATGAGTCCACATCAGAATTTCATACAGACTACCAACTTAACATTTTTTTTCAAAAAAATCACCATGAGGCTTGTGAAGTTTTAAATTTCATGACAAATTCTATTTCTAGTCTTCTTTCACAATCAGTAACAGTAGCAAAAGCTGAGAGAAAAATAAAAAATGAGGAAAAAAGTGGGGAAATCAATTTTATCTCCTGCAATTACAGGAAATAAACTCCATGGAATATTCTGCTTTATTGGATTGGGTCTGAACCATCAAATGAAAGACACTTTATCTATTTGGTTTATTCATAGAATGTGGTTTATTACATTATATAGTAAACCGGAAGATACTGGGTGAGTCATTTAACCACTTGCCAAGTTTCATTTAGTAAAAGACCACCTCTGTTGCTCTATATGTTATCATAGAGACTCAGAAAAGCAAAATGCATTTTATAGCAATTATCAGTATTAGTCACAATTCCTCCTTTTATTGTACGAGGGACAGATATTTTGTAGAAAAATAAAAGCCAGTGACCTAAAAGGTAAATGACTTGCCTAATGTCCTAGAAAGGTTGAGCAGCAGAGGGAGATTAAGGTCTCCTGGCTCCTAATCTGGCACACAAACCAGCGGAACACATTGCTCTCATCAATGCATGTAATTGATAAGAGGTTCCCTATTCCTGTTTGCACACAGGAAGACATTCATTATACGCTTTTCTGGGTGAAAAGGGACTTTAAGCCACAGGGTTTTTTCTTCCCCTACCGTGCAAGAAGGGCACATTTGAATTAAATAAAACACCTCTGCATCCAAAGAAACTTGCCAAGAGTAAGGGGAAAGGACTATCCAGCTTAATGTTTTTTCTCTAGTAGGGAGGAATGAAGCAGCGTTCAGCTACTCAGAAATTGTATCCTAAATATAAGAAGTGATGTTTGTCCCCAAATAAAGCCATATGATAAACACATGTGCTTGTAAAACAGCCCACTCCAAACCACGTACTGAAGTGAAAAGAGGGTTGAAGATGTATTTTATTTGATGAGCCATATACAAATCTTAGTGTATGTTCACAACCTCATTAAATATATGGCAGCCCCTTTGGAACAAATCAAACATGGTCACAAACTTCCTGAGCTTATTTTGGGAAACAGAACTGCTGGGCAAGTTAAGCTTCAGGCCACAGACCAACCACAAGAGCCACAAGTATGGCTGGTTGGATGAATTTGGAAACCCATAGCACAGAGCCTGGATTATTCCCTGGGGCTAGAGGTAGATCAGTGAGCTGTTACTCAGGGAATTACCATATTTGTCCATATCTGACACATTTCAAAAGTTGAAGCTATGAAAATGACACTGCTTCTTGTGCTCTATCCTAGTCTCACCTGTGGCTGAATATCAATAGTATAAAATTCTGCTCACTGGGTGGAACAAACAGAGTTCAGCCGGCAGATACACACACACGCACCGCCCCCACATACACACACGCACACACACACGCGTGGAAAATGTATATTTCTAAATAGTATATTAACTTGTGACCTATATTATTAACGCCCTAATTTTAAAGTTTCAGGACAGATTTTCTCTAAGCATCTGAGAAACTCTGTGGGTATATGAATGTATTCTTGGGGATTCAAGTCGTCTCTAACATTTATTTTCGATGCTAGGTTTTTGCTGCTCTGATCACCTTTAAAAACTTAATACAGCATATTCTGGATCATCTGGAGTATCCCAAACTGCCATTTGATTTGTGCTTACAAACAAATTGATGCCACATGGTATTTCTAAAGGGAAAAAAGAAATGGCTTTAATATATAAACCATGCATTCACCCCCAAATGAAGGCCAAATGCTGTCATGATTTACTGTACAAAAGAAGTTTTCACAGCAGTTCCCAAAGGGCAAATTGGGGTGAAGTGAATCATCACATAACACATGGTAATGCAGACCTAGCCGTCCCTGCCACAAGGAAGGCTGTAAAGGGAGCCCTTTGTGCCAGGGTCTCTGGCTTCTACTCCCATAACATATTTGGAACATGCACAAAGGTAGGAGAATCCAGACATGGTCAGCATCAGCAAGCGTCTTGGAGGACATGTTTTGCAGAAGGCTTTAGCAGAGCACACTCTCATGTAATGGGGGCAGAGCCTCACCTTTAAACCTAGTACAGAAAGATGGAATAGCAAATTGGGGCAGAAATAGCTAAACTGAAAGAAATATCCTTGATAGAAGTCTCGCTATTAAAAAATTCAATGTGTAGCAATTACAGGTCGAAAGACTGAGAACTTTTGGAAGCGTGCATGCCATGCTATTCCACTAAGTAATGTTTGAGCACCCATTAGGAGACAGGCTGTAAACATTGGCAAAACATGGTCCCTATCCTTAGGGTACTTACATTTTAAGGAAAGAGACAGGCTCCTAAAAAAAATAATTTCAGGGGCTTCCCTGGCGGCACAGTGGTTGAGAGTCCGCCTGCCGATACAGGGGACACGGGTTCGTGCCCCGGTCTGAGAAGATCCCACATGCCGCGGAGCAGCTGGGCCCGTGAGCCATGGCCGCTGGGCCTGCGCGTCTGGAGCCTGTGCTCCGCAATGGGAGAGGCCACAACAGTGAGAGACCCACGTACCACAAAACAAAAATAATAATAATTTCAGTATAATTGGGGTGCTATGGGAAAAAAAGAAGAGCACTTTTCCAGCCTGATACAAAAGAAGGACCAAATAATCCTGAACCAACACGAGCCCATGTGGATATGCATCAGAGTGAGAAATAGAAGTGGAGCCACAGAATTCAAGTGATGAAAAGAAGAGTATCAGACCCAAACTCACAGTAGACACACTGTCCTTCATAATGAGAAAGGATTTGTCCTTCTGCTAAACATCAACACACACACTCTTTGGTGTAACATTTCAGGCCACTGCATATTCTTGTTACCTTGTACTTAATTCAGAGTCTGAGCTGCAGTCCTCTCAACTCATCCTGCTGAGTATCACTTTTTTTTTTTTTTAAGTAGTGACAAATCATCCCAGCATCCTAGGGTATTTCTAGTATCTCAAAGGGAATTCTAAAATCTTAAACATGATTTTCATTCTTTTTGAAATTAAAAAATCAGGTATTTGTATAGGAAAATTATTTTTAATCCAAGGAACACCCTATTATGTCTTTAAAAGGGGAAAAAGAGTGGTGCTTTATCAAGATAGCCCAAGGATCAGAACAATTCAGGTTGGAACTGTGCTAAACCCTATGAGAGTCACGTGGCTTGGTTAGCTAATCTATAGCCCAGACTGCCAAGCACACCTCCAAGAAGCCACATTTAACTTTTTCATTCACTTTCAAGAGTAAACTTGTAAATAATGAAGGTTTAAAAAGTCTTCTGGGGCTTCCCTGGTGGCGCAGTGGTTGAGAGTCCGCCTGCCGATACAGGGGACATGGGTTCGTGCCCCGGTCCGGAAAGATCCCACATGCCGAGGAGAGGCTGGGCCCGTGAGCCATGGCCACTGAGCCTGCGCGTCCGGAGCCTGCGCTCCGCAACGGGAGAGGCCGCAACGGTGAGAGGCCCGCGTACTGCAAAAATACAAAACAAACAAACAAAAACAGTCTTCTGCCTCTGTCGCCTTGAAGTCAATGCCACAGATGAGCCAGGAAAGCCGGAGTCCAACGGGTCCAAATAGCTCTTCGAAGTTTGGATGCTTACAGCTTTTCAGTGGAAGCCTACAGATCAGGGAAGCAAGCTGCAGCACAAAACTGAAAAGGTTACAATCTTCAAAGGTAATTCTAAGTAATGGGATCTTGAGCTGGAAATCCTCTAGAAATCTGATGAAGTTCAATAGCTAAGTATCTGACAACAAGTTCGATAAATTGGAAACTGTGAATTTACTACTAATAGTAATTATTCTCCCCAGACCTACCCACACTCATGAGATTCTGTGTAATTTAGACACAGAGAATCTTAAAATAAAAATCCAGAGAAGAAGATAAATGTATAACATAAAAAGATCAGTCCTAATTGCAGTTTATGTTGGTGTTGGGTAAGAATTCAGAAGGTTATCTAAACCAAATTCTGGACCCTTGGAGAGTGTTCTGCTTTATTTATTGTTCTGCAATACTGCCTGCCTTTTTCCCAGTTTCCTTTGTGCTTAGGAAATATCTTGTGCATGTCCCTTTTTTGCAGCATAGCTGCTGATTTCAGTGAAAAATGGATGGTGGGATATTTATTCATGTATATAGTTTTCTTTTTCTTTGTGCATTCTTTAAAAGTAAAACCTTATAACTTCACTCCCCTAGGTAGTGACAGAAGTCAGGCAGAAATTATTTAAAGGAAAAAATGAGATTAATTTTTTAGTTTAAATGTCAAAGCAGAAGGAACTTGGGCAGTGTAAAAGGGTCATGAATTCACAGGCAATATTATCTGTAGTGTTTTATCTTCATATATAACTGGAAAAAAAGATTTAAAATCTACTCTTTAATTTGAAATAAATATGTAAGTAAAACTAAATTGTTTTTAAAAAGTTAAAAATTATCCACTAGATCTTTTCATTTTCTTTGTCTTTTGTTCATTTCACTGCTTTCTTGAAATCTCATTCCATAAGCATGTTTTATTAATGCTCTATTAATAAGCATTCACTTAAAACATGACTGATTAAAAAGTAGACCTGATTTTAAGTAAGTGTTCTGAAAATGTTTCATTTATTGAATTCATTGAGGTTTAAGTTCTCATTTGTATTGCTAGAGGGTAAATTACAGATACTTATGCTTGTTTTATCATTATAATGAAAGCAGTACTCATATTTGCAACACTAATTAAAATTCTTCTCTGACCCATATAAATTCCGCCTCTCCCTCAGATAGATTATTTTCAAATCTTTATACAAATATTACTATATATGTGTGTGATAATGTAAGTATCTATCTTTAGTGTAACATATGTAAGTATCTATCTTTAGTGTAACATAATCAAGAGTAAGATAAAGTAAAAATTAGGTTCAGACTTTTTGATACTGCGGGGTACATTTTTAGTACCCTACAGAGAGAATTAGTCACACGACTCCCATTAACTTTAATGGAACTTGTATGGGCAAATTGTATGCTGAAATCCTTAGGAAGTGGAACGTCAGTAGAGTTTATTAGTTTCATTTTTCCTCTTCAGAGCTTCAGTTTTGACTAACTTTACTTTCTAATGGTCTAGAGGGAAGACATGTCAATAAAAATGCTTAACATAAATGTTTTCCAAGTTTTATAAGATCACATTTTCTATACATTTGCCCAGAAGTTAGAAATTTGCAAACGATGCTTAAATAGCATTTGAGATTTAATTAGTAAGTAAATTCAACTAAACAAAAGACATAGCTTTTAGATATGAAAATAACAGTATTCTTTAAACATGAGTATTGTAGTATTATTTATCCCCTAGTGATTATTCATTTTTCACATTCCTATTTGCGATTACAGTAGCAAAATCAAAAACTTTAAAAGTATTTTCAGTATAATAAATGTGAAATTAAATACCTTCCTATTACTACATTTAGGTGTTTGTATTTGAAATGAAATGTATTTGGAATTCTACATATTGGTCTTATTAAAATATTATATACCACACTTAGGCACTGATGAGAAAGAAACACATGGACAATTAAAAATTAAAGCATCCTATTTGTAATGAGGTGGATAGACTTAGAGTCTGTTATACAGAGTGAAGTAAGTCAGAAAGAGAAAGACAAATACCGTATGCTAACACATATATATGGAATTTAAGAAAAAAAAAATGTCATGAAGAACCTAGGGGTAAGACTGGAATAAAGTCACAGACCTACTAGAGAATGGACTTGAGGATATGGGGAGGGGGAAGGGTGAGCTGTGACAAAGCGCGAGAGAGGCATGGACATATATACACTAACAAACGTAAGGTAGATAGCTAGTGGGAAGCAGCCACATAGCACAGGGAGATCAGCTCGGTGCTTTGTGATCGCCTGGAAGGGTGGGATAGGGAGGGTGGGAGGGAGGGAGACGCAAGAGAGAAGAGATATGGGAACATATGTATATATATAACTGATTCATTTTGTTGTAAAACAGAAACTAACACACCATTGTAAAGCAATTATACTCTAATAAAGATATAAAAAAAAAATTAAAGCATCCTCATGAGGGGCAAAAGGAACCTAAATGTTCTTTACCAGCAGTACCTTTCCACAATTATGGATTCGATCACCTGACTACGTGGTGAAGTTATGATCAGTTAACAGATCCACTCAAAAGAGTTTAGTTTAATATTAAATTTACATTCACAATACAGAATACAAAAAGAGATAAATGAAGATTCTTCTAATGTTCACTCATTCAAGATGTTGATAGCACTACAAAATTTGGAAACGACTAAATATCTCTCAACTTTCTCTTTCCTTCATCAAATAGATCTATCTGTATTTACAATTTTCTAGAAATTCACCATTTAAAACATTCACTTTAAAAAGTTTTTAAAAGAACCCTCAGTGTAAGTTGTGATAATCTTTCATTTTACATTATTTGGGTATGTAAATAAGCAAAACTGGATTTATCAGACAAAAATAACTTTGTTTAATCAGGAATAAAAAGTAGACATTAATGAACTGATAATTAACGACATAAATAATTTCAACTTGGATCAAAGTTTCAGGAAAACAAAAAAAGATTGATCAAGCCCAGTCTGTTACATAAGTTAGGTTTCTTGTAAAAACATTAGTAGAATGTTTCTTGAATGAAACATGCATGCCATCAGTGACTATTAGTGCTGCAAGAAACATTAGCCATCTAGTCTACTCCATCATTTTAAAGGTGAAGAAACTAATCCTTCAAGAGGTTAAATGATAATCCTAAGGTCTCTCAGCTACTTAGTTGTAAGGAAAACTAGAATCCAAATCTCTTGATTCCTCATTCATTCATAGAGCAATTTTTTATTGAGCACCTAATTAGCCTAACACAGTTGTAGGAATTGGATTAAAGTGATGAACAAAACATACAAGAGCCTTGCCATCATGGATCTGATATTCTAAATAGGGAGATAAAGCAAAGAAATAAGTAAAGAAAAAAGACAATTTCAGATTGTGGTTCATATGCAAAAAGATTCGGTATGATATTCACCAACTGAGAATGTAGCTATTTGCTAGTATTTCTCTTCTCAACTCCTTTGATATCTCCTTTTCTCTCCTTGTAGTTAATATAAACAGAGGGAATTCCCTGGTGGTCCAGTGGTTAGGACTCTGCACTTTCACTGCTGAGGGCCTGGGCCCGGTCCCTGGTCAGAGAACGAGAATCCTGCAGGCTGTGTGGCGTGACCAAAAAATAAAAATAAAATAAATACAGAGACACTTACCAGTAGATCTACCTTTCTGCCATCTCTCATTGGTCAAGTACCCTCAAAAGACACCCACATATTCACATATTCATGAAACACATCAATATTTGCCTTGCTTCATTCCATTCATATTATGTGTTTATGAGACAGCAAAGATGTTCACTTTCACTAGAGTTTTTAAGTATCTGACTGTTGTAGTTTTGGGTCTTTTGAGTTTGTCCCTGTGTCACAGGAGAAGTTCAAAGCCTGAAAAACTCAGACCAGGTGGTAAAAACAATTTCAGAAAATGTGTACAGTTAAAGATTCTCTTGCAGATCAAAATAGCTATCCCTTCATGGTTATTTCTCATTCCATGTGATTTTTCTGTGTAGAGAACAAAAGAGAATGAAAGATGAAGTGGAGTATGAACCTGGCTGCTTGTAATTGTATGAAATTACACTAACTGTCTTGTCTTTGGTGTCAGACAGTGAAATTGTTTCCCGTAACTAGCAAAAGGGATGCTCAGTGCTTTTGCCTTTCATTTTTTCTTAATGCATAATTTATGTATGGCCCATTTATTAATAACCATGAAGTGTTATACCTGGAAATCTATTCACAAAAGAACAGAATATATAGAATCAAAATGAACATTTCATAAGGCCGATATTATTTTTACATTAAAAAAAAACTTGCCCTAGTTAATTCTTGTTGAGAATGTTGGATAAAATCCAACAGATATTACTCAATTATTAATATAACCATATTTATCAAATTAAACAAGAATTTTAACTATATCCTGATTACTGATAAATCTCAAGAGAGATAAAACATTTTTATAATGACATATTCTACCTAGAAGGGAAAATATTTCAACAAAGCACCATTTCTGTGAGTTCCTTCAAGGCAGAGAAACTTTATTATTCACCTTGCATGTATTTCCCTTGCCTAAAATAAATGGCATATTATATTTTAATGATAATAAAATCTACAACAACTAATATTTAAATAATTAATATTTGTGAAGCAACAATCTTATAAGCTAGGTATTATTGTCATTTCATGTTATCAATGAAGAGAGATTAAATATTTTGCCCAGTGTCACTCAGCTGATGAGAGGAAGAGCCTGGGATTTGAACTCAAGCATCTAACTCTAGAACCCACCTTCTTTTATTTATTTATTTATTTATTTATTTATTTGGGGTTGCATTAGGTCTTAGTTGCAGCATGCAGGATCTTTCATTGTGGCGCACGGGCTTCTCTCTAGTTGTGGTGTATGGGCTCTCTAGTTGTGGTGCCTGCACTCAGTTGCCCCGCGGCAGGTGGGATCTTAGTTCCCCGACCAGAGATCAAACCCGTGTTCCCTGCATTGGAAGGCAGATTCTCAACCACTGGACTGCCAGGGAAGTCCCTAGAACCTACCTTCTTAATCATTAATTTTACTAAGTTCCATGACCTGTTTAGAGTAGACATTCAAAAATGCATTTAAATTAAATTGAAATCCTGACAGATTTGGTCTTTTTGTTGTAAACTATTAAGAAGACTTAAACTTCTGAATAAATATCTGGGTTAAAAAAGTAAAACATATAGTTCATTGAATAATTCTATGCATTCCAAATATTCTAGGCCTTGTAGAAGTCTAAAGCTGAAAAGGATTTTAGCAATCATTCTAGTCCAATTTTCAGATGTGAACTCAATCCTGTATGGGTCCAAAGAGGTGTCTCAGGTTACTGAAAGCCATACAGTAGGCCAAATTTCCTAATTTACAGGCAAGGATATTTGAACTACACCTACTGTTTTTATTTTTGTTCATGTATTCATTTGCAAATGAATTGCTCATACCTAGATTGTTAGTTTTACATAGTATGGCAGACAGACTCTTAAAGTGTCTCCTATCACCCCTACCTCCTGATGTCCATGGCCTTGTGTGACTTCCTTTCCTTGAGTATGGATAAGACATGTGACTTGCTTTTAACCAATAAAATACAACAAAGGCAAAGGAATATACATAATTGACTGTATGTGATTATGCTCGTAAGATCATAGCTCCCATTTTGCAGGAATCTCTCTTGCTCTTGCTGACTTTGATGAAGCAAGCAGTGATGTTGGGAGACTCATGTGGTAAGAAACTGGGAGTAGCTTCTAAAAACTGAGAGGAGCTTGCAGCCAATAGCCTGACAGCCAGCAAGAAAATGAGGCCCTCAGTCCCACAACCACAAGGAAATGAATTATGGCAGTGACAGAACCTAAGTGAATTTGCAAATGGATCCTTCCCTGGTTGAGTATTCAGATGAGAACCCAATCCTGAAGAAAGCCTTGACCTCAGTCTTTCAGAGAACACAGTTAATCTGTGTTCAGACTCCTGATCCACAGAAATTTTTAGATAAAAAATGTCTGTTGTTTTAAGCCACTACTTAAAGGTAATTTCTTATACAACAATAAAAAAACTAGTATATGTAGTCATCCTTATTATGACAAGAATCTGACACTGAATTTAGACTAAATAAGGTTTAGCTAGGCAAGGTTTAGTTACTTTTAATGTAATAGGAGGACCCCAATAAATATCTGTTAAATGAAAGAATTATATAATATCTTTAGTATAACATCAACAAGGAAGAAGTGACATCTGATCATGGTATTACTATGACTATAACTTTAAAACACTATTTATTGCCTGAATACCACTTATTCTTTTATCTGTGTGTACGTAGAGATGGAGTTGCAGTCAAAAATAGCTTTGGTTTGAAGCTCAAACTTAGAGAGGAAAAAATGACTTAGCCTCTAGAAATTTTCTAATGTGACTTCTCTACATATGTGGTATGTACAATGCTATTATAGCTTCTCGTGTTACTTCAGGATAAGTGTTATAAAGAATTCATCAGTGTGGCTTTTAAGCAATCATTTCTATGTTTAAGTTCATTAAAAGAACTGCTTTTGACTACATTCTCCTTTTCAAAAGCTCTAAATCACACTTAAATGGACATTTACTTTATCCCTGTTATTCAGGCATTCTATAATGCCTAGTAAAAAGTCTTCAAAAACCAGCTAGCTTTAAAAAAATAAAAATAGAATTACCATATGACCCAGCGATCCCATTACTGGGCATATACCCAGAGAAAACCATAATTCAAAACGACACATGCACCCCAATGTTCATCGCAGCACTATTTGCAATAGCCAGGCCATGGAAGCAACCTAAGTGTCCATTGACAGATGAATGGATAAAGAAGATGTGGTACATATATACAATGGAATATTACTCAGCCATAAAAAGGAACAAAATTGGGTCATTTGTAGAGACATGGATGGAGCTAGAGACTGTCATACAGAGTGAAATCAGAAAGAGAAAAACAAATATCATATATTAATGCATATATGTGGAACCTAGAAAAATAGTACAGATGAACCAGTTTGCAGGGCAGAAATAGAGACACAGATGTAGAGAACAAACATATGGACACCAAGGGGGGAAAGTGGTGGTGGGTGGGGGTGGTGGGATGAACTTGGAGATTGGGATTGACATATATACACTAATATGTATAAAATAGATAACTAATAAGAACCTGCTGTATAAAAAAATAAATAAAATAAAAAAACTAGCTATGAAAAACATATATGTAGAGTTGAGTGCTTATAAAACTGCTCGCCTATTTTTTAAATGTGACTGTGTAAAATTAAGATATAATGGAACCATTTCTACAGTTACTATTTGTTGTTGACTATAACATTACTAGGAATATAGGCAAATGAAGTTAAATACAGTAGCCATTAAAACAGTCTTGAATTTAAAAAGCCTTCATTTTGTACACATAAAATAAATTGTTTTGTTTTCAGACACATAACATTCTGGTGTCATGGCTAATAAGAAAACAAATCTTACCTATATTAAGAAAATTTAAAATCGTCCACTTTGCTTCATTTTACATATGAAGATATTGAAGTTCAGAGAGACCAAAAAGAAAGTTATCAGTGACAGAATAACACTGGAAATCTCTTTCCCTGAAACTAACTAATGAACAAAGACCTCTAATTTTTTGTACATTTATCAAAATTATTAACCAAAACAGTCAAGTAGAATATACCAATTATATGTTCCTGTCTTATCTTAGAATACAAGGACCTAAATATAGAAACCTTAGCTTCTATATATAGATTTATGCTTTCAGATGCATTCTAGATACCAAAGAAGGCTAATACAAGTGAATTTGAAGCAAAAATTTCCCAAAAGAAAGGAAAGAATCTTAAGAAATCATGGCTGTGGAGGAATAGGAATATCATGTCAACACACTGAATAATTTTTGAAAAGATATAGAATATTAATTCATTGATAAAGGGTGGGATTCACTGTGTTTCCTGAATCTGAATCATTGCTTTCTGTACTTCTGAAAGTATATAGTTACCATTCATTGTTCTAAACACATATAATGAAAGCCAGAATATGAAGAATGAAATTTGGAAAAATATTAGAAATTCAAAAATTAAAAACTAATTATAGACTATTGATAACACATGAAAGAGTTCAGAATTCACTTCTGAAGATTATAAATTATTTAGCAAATTACAATCTTTCTCAAAGTTATGTGTTATATATTAGATGAAAAAGTAGAGCAACTATGATAACTTAAAATAATTTTAGAAAGTCCAAAATAACCAAACACTGCCAACCTTTTATGTATATTCACATTTAAAATTGAAAATCTGTACATTTTAGGTTTTCTTTTACCTAGTCCAAAATGGAATATTGTATTTTTCTTATTCCATTTAGAGGCAAAAGAATAAAAGTGGATAGAAAAAAGAATATGATTTTTAACATAATTTTAGAATACAAAAGCAATTGGGAAAACTGAAAATATTTCACTCTTACGAACAGTACTTTAAAAGAAGATCTCCTGAAAAAACCTGTTTCAGAGGTAACACTGGGACATAAGTTAAAATAGGAAAGTTTTTGAACTGAAGAACTTACTGGCTTTACCAACTTTTATTGGTTGGAGTGTGTGAACTTTGGAACTCTTTTTAGGACTGCATGATTTTTATATTCAGTATGCCTGCATGCATATAAATGTATAGATAATTGCTATGCCTTGTATCAAGGATATGAACTGTGTAAAATTACTGTAGGAAGTTGTAAATGATGTATGAAATGAGAAATCTTTGCCCACTGGCAGTACATAGATAGAACAGAGATAGTGACGCGCAATCTCTTCTCTGTCATTTGTCATAGTACTCATCTTATAAAAGGCAGAACATATCAATAAACCTGAGTGTCAAATATGCATGCTAAACAATATATTGAATTTTCCTTTTTTAGGTCTTACCTCTTTCTTGAAAACCAGTTTACAAAAACCTCTGAGCCCAAGGGAAATGTAAGGAACTTATACATTAATGATTTCAATTATCCGTCCCAAAACATTAAATACCAAATTTCTAAATAGCACTGTGTGAATGTACCTTTATCCTTATACTCAGTGTTGCTGAATTTCTAGACTTGCCATCCAAAGTAAAGCTTTTTGTGAGGACATATAGAGAGGCTTTATCTACAATATTTAACATACAACCATTTAGAGACATCTAAGAGTAGCACTGATATTTTCATCTTGCCTCCCGATGCTTGAAAGACTTCAGATTTCACTCCATTGTTGACAAGCAGAAGCAAATAGAAGCAACACCTTTCTACTAAATTAGTTTTAATATAAAATTCTCATGGCTGACTTCTCAATCCCACTGACCAATCCCCAAATCAAATATTTAATCAAATAATTGTGGCAATTAAACTTATGCAGGTCCAATGCCATCTTGTCACAAAATATACTTGTACCAGGAAAACAGAAATTAAAAAAAAAAAACCTTTACAAGTTGTCACATACTTTTATTGATAGATTACAGAATCTAAGTCTAGAAATTAAAATAAACAACAAATGATTCAAGACTCTACCTATATACTATTTTAGAACCAACAAGATCAAGTAAGCTCAAAAAAGCACATGAAAGCAAAAGCTAAACTATCCTTTTTGTCTTCAAGAAGTTGACAGCTTGCTAATGTAGAGCTCTAAGTATGAGGTGTTTTTCAATGACACCTGAATTTTATTTTTTATGAACACAGAAACACAGAGGGAAATTTAAATATTTATGCAATTGCATCTTCCTCAAATATGAATGTGTTCCTTCATGTGCCACTTATGGTTTTGTTAAAAAAGAAAGAAAGAAAGAAAGAATATGCTAAGGCATTCGACTTTTTTTTTTTACAGTATGTTATTGATAATTCTTTCTGGAAATTGTAAAACAAATATTTCCTTACCAAGAGTTCATCCCTTCTTGGAATCACAGCTGATTTTTCTTTTGCCTGATAGAGTTAGAAGTGAAATATCTGATTTTATTTCCCATCAGCAGACCTCAGAGATTAATGTATTTCATTTTGCATATGAGTCACATAAAAATGATGGTATCATTTTGTCGCTGTGAATAAAGTCAAAGGGCATAAGACAAAACAGTATCTACATTTGGCTTATTTTCTAAGTAGAATGTAAATATTGTCTTATAACAAACACATAAAGAGCAGAAATTTAAAATGCTCAATCTCAAAAAGACCTTTCAAATATTGATCCACTGTTTAGATTATATCTAGAACCCATGCATTTTCACCACCATCTTTAAGGTTAATATACTTATTATACTAATATTGTTAGTTTCATGCTCTCTTTCTTCTTCCTTCCATTACACTTGTCCCATTTTAGTTGGTGGTGCTTCTGTCACTCAGCTGCTACTACCTATTCAGCTACCTGTCCAAGACCCAGTTCTTGTTACTCTCATTAGCTTACAGAAAATTTCTCAGTTTCTCTTTTCTCCTTTTTACCTTCTTTCTAAGTATCAATACACAATAAAACCTTGGAGCCAGCATATTAGCAACTGACTGCTCTCCAATTCCTCTCTCAGGATATTTTCATTTTACATTGTTTACGTGATCAAAAACACAAAAGCTGGGAAAATTTGGAGGGCACCACGTGGTGGACAATTAAGGAAACACCTGCTCATGTCCATATGTCAGGTCATTATCCCCATCATCTACACGGAGATGCTGTCGAAGAGCATCAGCAGCCACATAGTTTGTTTCCCAGGACAAACAAACCATCGCCACTCTACCCACATGCAACCAATACCACAACAACACTGGGATTAATTTACATGAGGAAAATAGGAAAAAGTCTGGAAGACAAGAAAAACAGGGCCCATTTCTGATACTGATCAGATTCTTTGGATTAAAATGATCAGTCCAGTATGATTCTATTTGCTCTTAGGTAGGGGTAATTTTTCCAAAATAGTTGTAGGAGTTGTATCATTGGATTATACATTTTTATTTCTCTTCATGTGTATATAATAATGTCGAAAATGGCATAGGACTTTATACAATTTATAACACAACCACATGGCTCTCTAGATCAGACATCTCCCCTATTAGGAAATACTCACATGAACTTCAATTGACACAACCCAGTTGAAACATTTAAACCCACACGGTGAGGATGAGACTTGAATATAAGTCAAAATGCCCCATAATTTGTCCTTAACCAAAAATTCCATCAACAATAATTGTCTCAGTAAAAAGACCACTTAGGGGCTTCCCTGGTGGCGCAGTGGTTGAGAGTCCGCCTGCCGATGTAGGGGACACGGGTTCGTGCTCCGGTCTGGGAAGATTCCACATGCCGCGGAGCGGCTGGGCCTGTGAGCCATAGCCGCTGAGCCTGCGCGTCCGGAGCCTGTGCGTCCGGAGCTTGTGCTCTGCAACGGGAGAGGCCACAACAGTGAGAGGCCGGCGTACAGCAAAAAAAAAAAAAACAAAAAACAAGACCAGTTTAATTAAACCAATTTTATTATAAGCCTGAAGTTGCTGCTTATTTACCTAAGCCACACCCTCTACAAGAAGCCCTGTCCTACAGGTAGAATTCTTTAACAGCTCCCTCCTCACTTTCTCTTAGTTTTGTCCATACCTTGTAAATAAATTCTTCAATAAATCTCATCAATTATCGCATTGAATGTGCCATCTATTTCCTGATAGATCAAATCTGCAACTCTGTGCCAGAATTCAGTCTTTTCTACATGTTGTTTTGTTGAATCTTATGAATAAGTATACTGATAATGTAATCCATATTTTACGCATAAAGAAACAAAGACTCAGAAGGTTTAATAAACTTTCCAGACACTCAGCTAATATCTAAAATAGCCAGAACTTAAATTATGGTCTCTTACTCAAGGTCTAGTATTCTTTTTCCTGCTGTTCAGTTTTCTCCTACTCCCTCCTAAATGGCTTGCCCTTGGTAACATCCATCAATGGTTACTATCGAGGGCCTACAGCCCATTGTAGTGTAGTGACACTGTACCCAGCTAAATTCATAGGTATATAGGAACAACAGGCATGCATCTAACTAGTCGTCATTTTGGCCAAGAATATCTAACTATTGAGCACTAGTAAGGAGTCACATTTTTCACTGTTAGTATCAACACTGAATTTAAGGGCTGTCTCCTTATGGGTCTTTGAAAGCTTTAGAAATAGAATTCCTTTGCTTATCCTTGAGAGCACGTTAAATAAAATGATGGCAAATGGATAGAGAGACAAGACAAGACAAGATAGAAGACTATTAACAGATCTGGGGGGTTGGGGGTGGGTAAGAGACACCTGACTTAGACCCAGGTGCTGACCATGGAGAGAACACCAGTTCATTTAAAGCTCACTGAGTCAGTCAGTTGGCAATGCCAGCAGGTAGAATTTCGTGATGGAACACAGGTTCTGGAGTTCCATGGAGCTATACAGATCACCTGAAAACATGTCCACGTACAGCAAAATTGCAAGTTCTGAGGGATATGGGAAAGAATAGTACTAGTAAAAATTAGGTGGGAATCCAGAATAATATGTACTTTTCATATTTGTTTGGGGGAGTAATTAAAATAAAATATATAAAATATGCAACCCAGAACTTGGTGCAAAATGTATGGGTGGTATAATGAAAGCTATGGAGAAAGATGCTGACAACCATGGCTCTGATAAGATGGTCTCAAGATGTGAGTTGAAACTAAGATATAGGGCAGTGGATATCAGAGATCTTAACTGGAATAAAAAGAAAACTGGGAATCAGGCATGAACTGATATCATGGGTCAAATATAAGCACCTACCCTACAAACACTTGGGCTCATACAAAATTGCAACAGAAAAATGATGCCTGCTAACAACACTTCCACAGACCTCTCTCCACAGGCACTCTGCTTTCCTCTGTTATCCAAGCTTCTAAACTTATGATACAGATTAGATCTATTTTTCCCACAACCAACCTGCAACCCAGAATTACTGTTCCTTTCCTATCAACACCCTTATTCTGAAATTTCAGGTATTAGGAAATCTGATGTCACAATTGTTCATGAGATAAGGACTTTTAGGGTTAATGTCTTCTCCTCAAGATGTTTGTTAGCCTAAGTAATCTTCAATTGGCTAAATATTTTAATATTTTCAGGAACTACTCCCATGAGTCCTGGAACATTCATTGGTAACCATTAGCAGCACAGAGAAGGTGAGTTTTGTTAGGTTTGGGGTGGACTGTTGCTTCCCAGAGCCTTTTGAGGGAAAAGGCAAAGATACAGAAGTTTTGGGGATTGTGTCTCCATTTATGCCTCTGCAGGAATTATTAGTTTCTCTTGTTACAAGGAGTCAGAAAATTCAATTGAGTTCAAATAAATAATTAAATTCTTCATAATTATTCAATTTTCTAAATTAATTTGTACATTTAATATAATTCTCAACCTTAAATAACCTGAAATAGATTTTTTTCTTGGAGCGTGGCAGAAATTGGTAGTAAGATTAATCTAGGAAAGTAAAGAGGCAAGAATATTTTAAAATGTACAAAAAAGAAATGTGTGTATAAACATAAACTATTACAATTCATTAAGATTAAAGCAAGGTTAATTAAAATATGTATTTGAGACAGATGTACAAACTTCTATACATGTGTACAAACTAAAAAAAATAGATTCAATACTAATATACTATACATACATATTCATATATACATATTCTATACATATCTATGTATTCATATGTATGTGAGTATATATAATTAAAGGAAGTATCATTAAAATGTAAACAGTGGTGTTGGGACCATTTATTAGCATTCCAAAAAACTGTAGGTCAATACAACAAACAATACTCTATAAATGCTAATTTTAAATGTTCAGTTAAAAACTACAGGGAACTAGCCAAACAATAGCAAAACCACCAAAAATAATTTAATATTTATAAAATTCTGGAGGACTAAAACCTTTTAAAATGTGAGATTATAAGTAAAGTCACAACAGAAAATATTAACAAATTTGGTCATTTAAAACTGCTGACATGTACACACTGCTATATTTAAACAGATAACCAACAAGGACCTACTGTATAGCACAGGGAATGTTGCTCAATATTCTGTAATAACTTAAGTGGGAAAAGAATTTGAAAAAGAATAGATACATATACATGTATAACTGAATCACTTTGCTGTACACCTGAAACTAACGCAACATTGTTAATCAACTATGCTCCAATATTAAATAAAATTTTTTTAAAAAATAAAAATAAATAAAACTGCTGAAGAGTAAACAATATAAAATTTTAAAAATGCAGCCAAAGGGGAATATTTGCAGCAAATGTTAATGTAAAATAAAGCATTCTTAAAAAAGGAAAAAGAAACTAGAACTATGGACAAAGGACATTATATGTAATTCAGACAAAAGGAAATACCTTTTAGAAATTAGAAATCAGAGAAAAATAATCATCATATATTCTAATCAAAAAAATGCAAATAGCAATGAGATATTTTTACTTATTAAAGAAGGCAAATTTTTTTCTTTTATTTTGACTGAGTGTTAGTATCACTAATATTCTTGGTGCCAGTTTAAGTTGATAAAATTCATCCAGAAAAAAACTAGAAATATCTTTCAAAACTATAAATTATTTACTTTTGATTGAAAATCAGCTCACTTGAAATTTTAGGCATATAGATGTGGTCTGATTCTAAAAAAAAAAAGACAGTCTTTAGAGAAAAACTTTATAAAAGCAAAGAATAAAAAGAAAAATCATTAGTAATTAACTATAACCCCACATACAAAATTTACCACATGTAAAAGTTTGGTAAAATTTCCTTGATAGTTTCGTATGTATACAAAATTGAGCTCAATCTATAAACATGATTGAGCTCTTAATATATAAATGTGTGTATATAATTCAGTTTTTGCTTTACTTTTTCATTGTAAAATCCTTAAAGAGTGTTGGCAAGAGTCATTTTAATGTTGTATAGTCCTCTATTGCACATCTATGTCATGATTTATTCCCTCATTTCTTTATTATTGGACATTGAGGCAATCTTCAAATTTCTAAATAATAATGTCAATGATAGAAAAAGTTCAGAAACAATCTAAGTTTAATGTATGAAGAGTTAAAATATAATACATCTAGCCATAAAATATAATAAATCTACAATATGATGGAAATATGTTTATGATATGATGTCTATGCATCAAATTGCAACGTGGAAGTTAGCCCTTCTAAGAAACTGTGCCTGCTTCATTACATTGTACCAGTACTAAATGTTCATCTCACTCCCATTTAATAGGTAGGAATTCTAATCTTGTTTGTACTCTGCACCTCCAGTTCTACAATGCCTCTTCTTCAGGCACCCTGTGAGCACCCAAGATAGATTAGTTATATGACTGAGTAAATCTCTAATGAAAAAACTAAAGATTAACAAAGCTTTGCTCATGTTGTTTATCTCTTTTTCTGCCAGTTAGTTGTTTTCCTTTCTCTTGTTGGCATGTAGGCATTCTTTACTCTTGGGCTTTTGGGTTAAGAGCAAATGATTTTCAAAAGATTTGGAATATATATCACTTCAATTCTATCATGAGGTTACATTGAGAGAGCAACAGTCCAGGTGAGGAAATCAGCATTAGAGATGTATTTGGTTCCCACTTGTCTTGGCACACAGAATATCAGAGTTAAGCTCAAGAACTAGATTTCCATCTGATGACACCTGTGATAATAGATGTCAGTCAGACATGCTTTTAACATTAATACCAAATTAGAATAGAAAATAATGCCTATCTTTCTTGGAAAAAAAAGAGAAAATTTACCAAATACAGCTTATAGACTCTGAAAAGTGGGTTTAATTTCAACAATCTAATGTTGAGAAATGTTTTTGTCTTAAGCAGTTAGAAAATCCTAAGTCATCTAATTCATTTCATTTATGAATGAAATATGGTCGAAAATTTAAGAATGCTCAATCTCTGTCCTTTTGTCTGTTTTGTCTAAGTGTCCAGAAAGATGGGTATACCGTGCTTCAAACACCTACACTTTTGGTGCCTAGATCGTCCTTAACATCCTGGCTTATTTGGACTGTGCATACAGTCCAACAGAACATCTCTACTTTGCTTGTAACTGTCAACAGAAAGGGTGCCTTGTGGTCACACACGAGGGCACAAGTCACCCAAGTCAAAGGACAGGAAGAGATGGGGTATTTGTTATTCCTGTCAGTGATAAAGGGAAAGAGCTTTGCCTTTCTTTCTCAAAAGTTATGTATGGCACTGCCCAGCAGACTTTGAAAGAAAGCAGAAAACTTAAAAATGAAGGAATGTGGAAAACATCATAAATGTTACTACTTCTGTTGAAGAAATTTTGCTATTTATAATGACTTCACTGTTTACATGACTGTGTAACATAAGCCTTGTCTGCCAGTTTATGCATGCACGTAATTATTCCTTCAGGGAAATAGATTCTTCACTTAAGAGTGAGAGAGGAAAACACTATTTCTTTTCCTACAAACATGGCAATGAAAGCCGGATTAAAAGACGAGTTTTTAAAATTTTGTTTTCTCAGTTCATGAACACACACGCACACGCACACACACACACACACGCACGTGCATACATACACAATAGTGACAGATGTAGAGCTTTAGAACGTTTGAAAAAACATGGCATTCTCAGTAGCCCACAACATATATTAAATCCTGACTTTACACTCTTAAATTAGTCTCATGGAATTAATATTTACCTTAATGCTCTTACATCATAATTTTGGTCATTAAACATGCCATCGAGCTTCAAGTTTTTAAAATATAGAGACAGTAACTCATTCATCATTGTAGCCACAGCACAGTTCAAAAATGTGAATCCCAAATGTAAAATAGATAGATAGTGGGAAGCAGCTGCATAACACAGGGATATCAGCTCGGTGCTTTGTGTCCACCTAGAGGGATGAGATGGGGGGGTGGATAGGGAGGGTGGGAGGGAGACGCAAGAGGGAAGGGATATGGGGATATATGTATACGTATAGCTGATTCACTTTGTTATACAGCAGAAACACACCATTGTAAGCAATTATACGCCAATAAAGATGTTAAAAAAATGTGAATCCCATGCCAACTATGAAAGGAAAATTCTACTTAAACATTTTTATAGGTATTTCTACCACATATAAGACCAAATTATTCAAGTTTCATGTTTTGAACTCAACAAGTTTATAGAACCATAATATTCTGAATTACAACTCTGTTTTTAAAGAGTTTCCTCTTGGATTTGAGTCTGCTTTGATTCTTAAGCGAATCCTCAAAAGAAAACAAGTTTTTGATTTGAAAGATCACTCATTTGTGTAACATAGCAAAACCAGAAATTTTCAAATAGCAAACCAATATATACTTAGAGCCATCAAAATATCCTATATATTAATAGGGGCAGGTAAAGTTTAGTGAGTACTTACACAATGCCAGGCTCTGTGCTATTCCACAGAATATTTAAAAACCATCTCTTGAGGCATCTCTCCCTGTTATTATAATACCCACTTTATAGAAAAGGCAAACTAGGTCTGAAGAGGTTAATAACTGGTCTAGGATCACAACACCATATTAACTAGAGCTAGAATTCTAACCCTCTTTTCACTGATTCCAATGCTTCCACTCTTATGTACTTCACTCTATTGTTTGCTGAATAATAATTGTGCACCTCTGACATTCCCTGTCTCCAACATTATAGGTGCCAGCGCCCTGTATTTGCCTATATCCTCATCCTCATGGTTGCCTAAGGGGGGGAAAAAAGTAATCTTTAACAAACCTGAATAACCAATGTTGAGACCAAAGGTCTGTGGTCCTTTTAAATCATATTTTAATCAAAGCAAATATGTATTCTCTTGCTTAACACGTATTGAGCACCTACTGTTTACAAAGCATCCTGTACACATAAGTAAATGTTATAATTTTTAATGAAGCAAAATATATATATTACCTCAACAGACTATACACCTGCAATAGGATTTGGCGTGATGGGTGTCACCAATTTTCACATCATCAGCAACTCATGAGTAAATAAAACAAGTAATTTTTAGTGAATGTCTTTTTGAACAAAAGTGAATGCAGAAGAAATAATAAAAGCAATCATTGATGAGAATATAGAAAGTTAAGCACTAAATCCTATCTAAGGAGTAAAAAACAATAAATTCTCCCACTGAACCATAGGTTTATACTTGATCTCATACAATAGCATGTAAATGCAACAACTAGAACCAAATAATACAGTTGTGGAAACCATCAATAACTCCTATTAATGTTACAGAAACACGTAATTGAAAACAGATCCACTCACATGGAATACTTGGATTTTACTAAATTTGTGCATCTTCTACAAACCCATCAGTAAAGTCACACTACTGAGAACAGTTGGGGTCTGGACATCAAACCACCAAAGAAGCCTAGAAGATTAAAGCTGCCACATTGAACATTCTGACATCTGTACCCTAGGATGTATTAATACATCTAACTCTGATATGTTTACTCTGTTTACCCTAGGACAAAATAGCTAGAAAAAGTCAGCAGACCTTGGCCAAGGATTCTTTCTCCTTATTTCTTAGCTAGGAGAAAAGATGGAAGAGCTGTTTCTCCTCCATTGATACAGACTACATTTTTACTTCCTTGGATTCAAAGACCGGTTTTTACTAAGCGACTACTAGGGAAGCAGCATGACAGTGCTCAGGGGAAGGCTGAGTCCCATGTCTAGTACTTAAGTGCTCTATCAACTTGCGCAAGTTATTTCACCTCTCTGCTTTAATTTCCTTCATCTGCAAAGTGGTGATAATAACAGTATCTACCTCAGTGGGGACTTGAATGGATGAATGTGACAATGTAAGTAAAGCCCTTATCCCACTGTGAACACGCAATTAACATTCACCTCACTTCCCAACCATCATCAATGACGAAAATGGTGGCTACGAGCCTCATTGTACCTGTTTCCTATAAGAATCCACCAGCTTTCTGTTCTGACTCCCCTCCCACCGCAGTCTGCTAGTAAGTGAACTGTTTTATTCCATGGCGAACATTCCAACTAAGCCCCTTCTCTGTGACCCCCCAAGGAAAGGGAGAATAAGGCTAGACCCGGAAAGGTATCCTGATGCCCCCTGAGGACATTATGCTAAGTGAAATAAGGCGGTCACAGAAAGACAAATACTGAATGATTCCACTTATGTGAAATATCTAAATGGTCAAATTCATAAAAACAAAGAGTAAAATGGTTGCAGGGGCTTTGGGAACATGGACATAAGGAGTTAGGTAAAAAGTTTCAGTTAGGGCTTCCCTGGTGGCGCAGTGGTTGAGAGTCCGCCTGCCGATGCAGGGGACATGGGTTTGTGACCCGGTCCGGGAAGATCCCACATGCCGCGGAGCGGCTGGGCCCGTGAGCCATGGCCGCTGAGCCTGCATGTCTGGATCCTGTGCTCCGCAACGGGAGAAAGTTTCAGCTATACAAGATGAAAAAATTCTAGAGATTGGCTGTACAGTCTTGCACCTATAGTTGAATACTGTACACTTAAAATTTTGATAAGAGGGTAAATCTCATGTTATGTGTTTCTTACCATAAAAAAAAGGTATCCTGAGATGCTGAGCTGTGCTAAAGAGGTTAGGCCAATAGCAAAAATACGTGCTTTCTATATATTCCATTTGTTTTTGCTAAATCCCTAAGAAAAGAGACCCAAAAGATACTTTCAAAACTTACATTACAGTTAGACGTTATCTGACACTTTGTGCCAGATTCTCTCAATCTGTCAGCTGCTGTCTGTTAGAGAAATTTTATGCCCGGAAGCAGTTGGGGCACATAATAATTCATAAGTGTGACTTCCAGGAACACCCACTTCACACAATACCAGCATTAAGCATCCAAACCCCTCAGCTGTAAAATACAAGGAGAATGGCACCAATAGAATGAGGATTTTAAAGGGGCTGTGGTTTCAACAATTTCAAAGCTTTTAATCACGCAACACTTCGTGTTTTCCCAAACATTAATTTCTCAGATTAAGTAGGAGCATCTAAATTGGTATTGTGAGACCTGGGGAAAAAAATGTGTTTCTTCTAAATTGAAATAGTGACACTATCGACTATTATAAAAATAAAAAGGGATGGCGAGGAATAAAGTTCTCAGGAATTGGAAATGCATAGCAGAATGATTACAAGTGTGTGTCATGCATTCTGTCATTTCTAATCATACACAGATAAGACTTCCCGTAGGGAAAAAGAAGTCTATGAGCATATATGTGCACAATTTCATTCCTGAATTAGGCAGGGAGTATCTTCACTGGCCTCACAAAATAAGGGAGAAACAGCTACCTCCTTCAAACGAAGACCATGTCGATTAAACACTTGAAACAGGAATGAATCAGGGAGTGATGGATTTTAAATTGACAATTGAAGCCCAGTCTTTTCTTTATCCTTGAATAATAACATAAATGTGAAAAAAACAAAACCTTAAAGACTTTAAACCTCTTAATTAATATGCAGATATACTGTGAAATTTTTCAGAATTCTTCATATTACTGGAGTTTTTCGTTTTTCACTATTGATATTATGGAATGTATTTCTTAACTGACATGATTTTTTTACTGAATATTAATTTCTAAGGTATTTAGAAAATAGAAATAGGTAAGTAAAATAGTTTTAACCTCAGATCTGAAAGAAAATTCTTGCAAGTACAGTATCAGCATTCTCGATATATTTTAAAATAGATATGTACATTTATGTAGCTATCAAGCACTTAATAAATGATGACTACTCAAGGCAATTTGCAAACTATGGTTTCATCAAGATACATGTCAGTGTAAATCAGGGACCTTCAGTTCACCGTTTTTCCGAACAAGTATGCCATAATCTTTGCTAGCTCTGTTTCCGGTTTCCATGAGGCCATCATAAATCTACCACACTGCACGGTCTCCTCAGAACACAGTCACAGATTCAAAGGCTTGAAAGTATAGTGAACTATACCTTCAACGAGTCTATATCAGAGTTAGTAATCTCCTTCACCTGTGGGGCATATTTCAACAAAATTGTCATAGAAATGCACCCATCGTGCTTAAAATCTACCCATTATTATCACACTTTATGGAAAACTACCTTTTCTGTCAGCCTAGAAACATGAAATAGGAATGGACACTCCTTTTAATGTCTGTACATAAATGGTTTGTATACAATGTCTACTAAAGTAGCCAGGGTGGACTTTGGTGGATTGAATGCAAACATAGATTCAACTGGTATAAAACATTTTTCTCAATTTGTCACTGCTGATATTTAATTTGCTTTGATCTAAAACTGCTAACGTTATCCAAGTGGAAGGAACAACTAAGATTCATTATTTTAAGTTTATTTCTAATACTGAAGGTGTCTGCTAAAAAAAAAAGTAAAATAAAATGTATGAAATTATTTAATTTTCATCCTTCAAACTTAAAATGGTATATTAAAATCAGAAAACTGTTTAAACCTTTCCCTTTTCTGGAATTACAGTTTATAGTTTTGTATTTATTGAATGCATTCATAGGCTCCCTGAGGATGTGAAATGTATGGAAATATATGTGCATTACTAAAGAAAGAACTAAATTTATTCTTTCCCCACATCATGCTCTTCTTTGCAGTGGAGGTTTTTAATTCAATACAGAGCTAGAATGAGATGGAGCCAATTTCCTGGTCTATATGTGTGACAAATGCTAAAAGTGGCACAAGATTAACAAATTAGTTGAAGTATAGATCTTAAAAGATTTTTTTCTGTGTCTCTAAATCAAAACTCATATTTTATTTGAAACGAAACCTTCTTTAGAATTCAAGAATGACCAAGGACCTTTTATTTCTCTGTATTTAAGATGAAAAGAGAGGATTTATGACAACATACTTGCAATTTTTTTAAAAGCAAATTTTATTTGTAGGAAAGCTTACAAAGATTATATATTTGGAATATGAAATTATTTTAATTGGAATCCAGTGACTTGGATTAATAATTCCAATGTGTGATTTGGTAAAAAAAAAAAATAAAAGTTTTTTTTTCCAAAATAAAGAGTTATTCCTAAAATAAAAGCATAAAATGAATATCAGGGGTAAAATTTATTTATTTCGGTATTTTTATGAGTAAAAATAATGTTTACAATGTTAGGTCCCAGATAAATTTGCTTTGATTTTAAACTTGCTTTTCTAATAACATTTCTTATATTTAATTTTAAGTGAAAACTATCAAAGCTTGGCTGTTTTACCTAACTTCAGAATTATGTGTTGATATATATCTAACACCAAACAATAAAAACATCTGTGACAATAAAAGCATGGAACAGTTGTGGAATTGTTTAATTTAAGAGAAAATGGCTATGTTTGATAATCACGTGTCCATGAATAGATTTCTCCTCTTTGTCGAGAAACTTATATTTTGCAATTTTTTTTTTCTTAAAGGAACCAACGTATGATGTGTAAGGGATTTTTAAAAAGGTATTCTGAAATACATGTTTTGGATTTAGCTCACTCATTCAGGTTGAAAGCTTTGTCACATAGCCCACCTGTTTTGCTTGGGCTTAAATTATGTAAAAATACAGCATCTTAAAGCAAGCACAGTCTTACTTGTTGTACCCAAACACTATAACATGCTTAAAATTCAAGAAGAGTTCTGTGCAGGTTGTATGTCTCAGTCACCCAATCTCCTTCCACATATCTGTTCATGTTGACAGACTATGTCATAATACATCAACAGAAAGATCAGCACAGAAGAACAAAATTTCATCGCCTGACAGCAAGAGGAAAACTGATTTTCAGTATTAAATTAGTACAAATATACCATTACCTCACTTCCAATAAGTCTACTACCTTTAAAAAATAAGGCGTCTGCTATAATCACAAATATATGCAAAGGCAATTACGTTCATTTATTTCTTTGGTATCACCCTTTGACTGACAGCCTATTTTCATTTATCTTTTACAAGTTATTTTATTTGTTGTATCTTGGAAACAACTTAGAAAATTAAAAAAAAATACAATTTCCTCCTGAGACATGAAACGTTACATATGTAAAAATATATATCTGCCAAATGTTTGGAAGACAATCTCTCCTAGACTAATTATGAGCAGAAACCTTCTGGCCATTGAAATGGAAATGGGTATTTAAGCTTCTGAGAAAAGTTCGGTACCTTTTTCGTATAACATCTTGCTCTGTTCGGATTTCAGGAGAAATTTACCAATACCTGTAATCAATAATGTCTTTTGCAGCCTAGGACATCATCTGTCACTTAGGCTTTTAATTTTGCCCCTGTTTGAACACCCTGCAACATATGCACTTCTCTTTTGTCTATTATCCTAGAGTTGTGCTATTCCCAAATATTGACATCATCTACTTTTATCAGCATTAACTGCTCTGAAGCTTCCCAGGCTCATGCTCGGCTCTATTTCTCCCTATTGATTATCTTCCTGACTCCAGCAGGTAGCTAGCCAGCGAGGCTGTCCTGAGAAATAGCTTCCAATGACTTTATACGCACAATTTACACGGAATTGTTTAAAGAAGATATTAGCCTCAATACAAATCAGTGAACCTCATTTAGTCAATACTGCACAATTCCGCTGTTGGCACCCTGTCACATGTTCGACTTTACAGTCAGCTGCTGCACCCAATCTGCACATTAGCCATAGTATTTAGTTTCATATTAAAATGAAGCTGGGTTTTTTGCTTTTGCTTTTCTTTTTGAAATCTTTTCAGTATACTTTTTACATCACCTCACTGAGCCATGTGATAGTAATATATTTTGAAATACAAAAACCTGAGATTAAATGTTTGATTTTTGACAGTGTTCTTAAATATAATAAATTCAAAAGGAAATACTGTTAAGTTAAAATGGAGTGTTTTTCATTAAGTCCAATCAAATGGTAGACAACAAAGGATCTTTTATTTGAGAATATGAAGTGAAAATGAAAACCAGAAAACCTTTACTAAGAAAAGGTCCAGCTAAATTATGTTGGAAGGAGGTCTCCAGATTGAGCTTGGGTGTTTCTTTTGCTAAAAGTGAATTAAACTAAGATATGTTATGAAGAAATATTTTACAAAGAAGCAAAACTTAATGCTTTGTGGAGATGAAAATAAGGTCTAAGGACGGTTGACTTTGAAAATAATTCGAAAGAAAGATCACATATGAAAAAGATTGCCACAGCATCTGATCTTTTCTTATAATCATAACAGGGAAATGTTTGGGGGAAAGTAATGCTGCCATGGCAATGCTGTAAAATTCTAGAAGGGGTGTTTACATTTCAGAATTACCCCTCCTTAAACTACTGGTTTATGATAGCTAATGAGATGATATCCAAATGTTGAAAACGGGAAAATTCGAATGAAAATCTAAATGTGAAATATAATATAATGAAATAACTAAGCAACATAATACTACTCTGATCGTTTGTGCAAATATTGCAAAATGAACTGCAATACATTAAAATTCTTCAGTGGTTGTGTAATACATAAGTGAAGGTTTACATATAAAAGCTTTAGCTATCAAAAAAAAAAGGATCTTTATATCATATTGTCCTAAATTTTTTACTTGAAAACATCACTAACCTCTTGGGGTGTATTCTGAAAAGTTGTCATTAAATCTATTTGCATATCTCTTTGTAAACTGAAGTTCAAGGTAAAATAGTGCATGCTGATCAAAATAGTCCATTTGTTATAAAATGCATCCTTTAGCTTTAGTGGGTGAGTGGCAGAAAGCTTTGGAGAATATGAATGGTAGAGAAAATAATAATTTCAGGTTTAGAGGTTTTAGAGGGGTGAATATTTTTTCTGTAAGTAAGAGTTGAACACAATGACAATTTTAAATGAGTTATAGTTATAATAGTAGATTTTGAAAATTAATACAGAAAAAAATTAAAATAAAATTACATAACAAATTATGGTAAATATTTCAAAATGTTCTCTTTTTTACTATAAAATGTTAAAGGTGATTTTTGTATGACCTTTGCTTTCATTTCCTTTCTCTTTAAATATCACTGGTACGGAGCTGGAGCCCTGAAGCCCAGGTAGGAAAGACACACTGAAAGACGGCCAGTCTATCCTGACTGTACATTTTTTCACACATTTATTGCAAACTGACACTCATATAACAGCTTTCTTTTTTTTTTAATCACAAAGATTCAACAAAGAACAATTCCAGTATCAAGGGAAAATCATATCTCAGAAAAGAGAGAAATGCCATAACTGCATATTCAGGCTGCATAAACCAAGTTTGGCAAAGATAATTGTACTATTTGTGTGTGACAGCATTTTACCATTTAAAGAAGTCAGTAATCTAAATTTGAGAGTATTTAGGTGTAATTGTGTATATGCATGTATATATCATATACTACATGCAATGCACAAATATAAATTTCAGCTCCAAATGAAATGCACAAACATTTCATTTGTCTTTTTTTAGTTTAAAATATTCTTTGATGAATATGTATTTATATATTAAATATACCTCTACCAACTAAATTATGAGATTTCTTGTTAGTCCATATGTCATATGATATTCTACTATTAAATAAGATTGTATACTTTATGTATTCACTTAAACACAAGAACATTCTGAATGAAGCAAATGAAAGCACAAGCAATGCACACAAATTAAGATAGGTTTTTAAACTAACAGCAACAAAATAGTCTGATAAACTTTTCAAATAAATAAAGACACTGATAATTTTTCCAAAAAAATTATCTAAATTAATGCTTTAAATGTAAGTGAATGTTGTTTTCAAATTACGTCAAAACATAAAATTCTGAATGATTCTCCATAGTAACTTTCAAAATAAACTAATTTTTAAAGAGCTTTGATTATATCCCTAAAATATAAAGGAAAATTATTTTTATTTTCTGTTTATTAAGACCCATCTATAGTGGAAAACATGATTCCAGATCTATAATCTTTATAAACATTATGAATGTTCATATTTATGATGCATATTAAAGATTAATGTTTAAGATCTATAGTGACTACCTATACAGATTACCAAGATGATGGCAAAAATCATGCATATCATTTCACTGAATTAGTTTTAGTAGCTTAAATGTGTTATAGTGAGCCCAGCTATTTCAAATAAATCTTCTTTTCTATAAATATTCTGACTAGTATAGCCTAGTCACAAAGGATATTTTACAACAAAAATTAACTTTAAAAAACAATATTGAATTCTATGGGATACTATCCTTTCTAAAAGTATAAATTTATCTAAACTAAGCACACATACATACACACTCACACATACACACACAAATTTTGTCGGTTTTGTCATTAAAGTAAACTGAAAATGAAGCCATTAAGGTGATTATTACATTGTCATCTATGCAACTATGTAGCTTTTAAAATATGTAAGCATTTCATTTAATCCTAGTTTTACATATTTAACAATAGATCAGTAACTATTGTCATTGATTTTTATAAAGTGTAAATATTTTAAAATATCAACTAACACATGTATCTATTCAAATTCTAAGACAATTTCATTCGTCTAAGAATGTAAAATCAAACTAAATAGCTAATTGAGATATTTCATAATGTCTCCATTTTACAGAAAAATATGTATTAACAAAGTACAGTATTTAAGGAAATTAATGTTAGCCTTCTTATACATAGAGAGTACATTTGTGCACCTATTACTATCTATATAAGTATAGATATATCATTATATATGTCTTGTCAATCTATGTATTTTGTGCAGAGAAGAAAAGCATTCTCATAACCTAGAATAAAGCAATAAAGGAGTATAGGTATGTGTGTATGTGTGTGTCTGCTTGTAGAGACGGAGGAAAAGAATTGGTAGATTTACAGAGAGGTATTAAAGTAGAATATTAACATATTTGAAAATGAATATGAAGGCGTTATACTATATAAAGAAATATCATTGATAATTTTTCTTCTCTCTCCTTCTTCCTCTCTCTACATGAGTGTATTCGGCTGCTAACAAGGAAATGAACATTTGAGATAAAAGGAAAAGATAACTGTATAGAAATTTCAAATGGGTATTTTGGTTAAAATTACTAAATTAAAATTTAAATTCAATTGGGTTTTCTTTTCTGAAATATGAAATAAGGAGCTTGTAAAATGGGCACGAGAATCACAACATATTTTGAAATATTTCTATTAAAATTTTCCCATATAAATATTTGTATCATTAGTACCTTATAATATTACAAAATATTCTGAAGGAATGTAAAAATAACATGAAATAAACCTGAAGGGGTAATCTTTGTAGCATAAAGATCAAGATTCTAAGTAAAGACAAAGTTCCTTATCATTTGATTCAGCCATAACTGTTTCAAACCTCCTAGTTTAATGATTTTTATGTATTTCTACTTGTTGGTTTTTCAAATTTGTCATTGCTTCAATATTCTAGGGCTGAAAAGGAAGTAATGTAGGGGGTAAAACAAGAATTTACATAGCCACCTAATAGTTAATACCTTGACCACTTTAAGATTATGCATTTAAATAGTTATAATCCCAGTAATTCCAATGCTACAGCATCCAGGGGATGCTATTAGATGCCTTCAACAGATAGATGTCCTCAGTGATACTTCATAGCAAGTATCATTTACTAGTACCTGACTACCTAGATTCCTGAGGCTTTTAGTCTAAAAACACATTTCTATACAAAAAGAACCCAATTTAACTATAAGGGTAACAATGATGTTGTCATGAAGTTGACAAAAAGTGGTAGACAAAAAGTTATCTGTAACTCCCAAGTGGACATATTCATTCCCTAATTCCTAGATAATTAACGAGGATAAAACTATACCTTGATCACCTCTTTTCAAGATGGTAAATTAATGATATAAACTAATGATACAGTGGAATCAAAGTGAGTTATGGGGGTGGGGGAGGATATGGGCGATGGAGAGAGAAATACCTTTTTTCCTGGCTCCACAAAGGGTTGAGGGCCTAATTATTTTTAAGTATAATCCAACCAACCTCTTCTCATGCTTAGCTGCACTGAGTGACACTATTTGTGACGCCCAGTGTGCTGAAACTGAGCATGTTGCTGTCAGTTTAAAAATGACTATAATAAAAGTGACCATGAAGATGGATCTTGTGATTTTGCGTTTCTAATCAGTCATCTGTGAAGAACACTTTTGCTTTGATTCAGCAGACTGGTGACAGCCATGATTGATAGTGCACAAGGATGAAAAAAGGTTATTAACTGTCTTCCTATTAAGCTCAATGTTTTACCCCTCTAGGTGCATCTCATACTTTAAGTTAAAGTACTTACTCAGGTAAGGTCAAGAATGAACTCTATGGAGATGGTATCCATTCTGCTGAAAACGAGCAAGGCATCCTTACATAGATTTTTTTTTTTAATTTAGCACTTAAACTACATTTAATTCCACCATCTTATTCATTAGCTAAAAAGAGAAATTCCCTCCTTCCAACAGCATCCTATGGTGAAAACACTAAATGTACAGAAAATAGCTTTAAATGTAAAGATTTGAATGTGGAGCTGGCTAGCAACATGTGTGTGGTACGTATGTAAATCTGTGTTTAAACAGATGGTCATATACACATAATCTGAGGGTGTTTTTAAGGGTAGACACTAAATTGATTTATGATTACCAAATAAATATTTGCATAATATATGCAAAAATTGTTTAATTTTAGATAATCTATACATGGCAGAGAAAAAATAATAAAGAAAAAATAATCATTTCTAAGAAACTCAAAGGATCTAATAGAATATCTAATATTTGTTTTCATTTAAATGTAATATATTAATTTATGAACTTCATCTTATTTTAATTTTTTAAAATTAGAAATATTACATATAGATAAACATTTGAATGGCAGTATCTGTTCACATCTTTGACTAGCATACAGACGCACACCCGTACACAAGTAGTATTACAGAACCTAAGGTACTCCACTAACTGAGGATGTACCATTCATTAAATGGAATAATAAAATTTTTAATGCTATCATATTTCCTGTATTCCTTTATTCTTACTGAAGCCAAAATGTACTGAAAGATTTTTGCACACTTTATTTAACTTCTCTTTAAAAGCATTTTAAATTTACAAGTTTGTTTCTGGGAGATAACGAATTAAATATATGCATTTTAATGTAAAATTGTGGTATTATGTTTCTTCCTACATTTCCCACTGTAAACACTCAGTACATGGCAAATGTAATATGAATTAGGAAAAAATATTAAAGGATGTCAATAACTTGGCACTGAAATAACCATTTAAACTATAACCAAATTTCAGTTCTGTGTGCTTGGCAGTTCTTCACTGAACAACTCTGCAGAGTGGCACAGAATAAGAAAATGTTACCAGCATGTTATTAGAGTTTCGTTACAGGGAATATCATAGTAAGTCCAAATGTTTTCTCTAGTATATCATGACCTGTTTCTCCAATGTCCGTTATTATACCCGTTTTGGGTCTGTAATAAATTATATTTTGAAAATGCACTGCTTTAATATTAGGATCCATCAACAATGAAATATAGAGAAAGTAAGGAAATGAAGTTCAAGATTTCATTGAATTTTTCTCTAGAGCCACAAAAATTGGCTCTCTGTCCTACTTTCTTAATATTACAATTGCTGTTTTAAGAAACCTTTCCAATTCTCTAGGATTTTATGCATGCCAAGGATAATTTAAATACACACTGAGAGCCTAAAAATGTTAAAATGTTAGATCAATATGAAAGCTGTTTACTTAGTGAATTGTGTTTATGTGAAGTGGACTTAAGGGTAGATTTTAGAATTCATACAAGATTTCCGCAATACGACACATTAACTTCAATATTAAATGGATTTCTCTTTCTGTCTTTTCCAACTTCAACAGACAAATGCGTGTTCTGAAATTTAGAAATCAACCATGACATAAGTGATAGAGGGGTTTATATGATCAATGATAACATTGTACAATTATTTGTCAAAGTTTTCACAGTAGAATTATAATTATAATGGAGAAATAACATGTTGTGTTTCTCAAAAACATTGTGTGCTTTTAAAATCAAAAACGAAAAATGCAGTTTCTATCTATTTCATGTTAACTAACAAGATGTTCTAAAATATTAGTGAAAGTCCTGTCTTCTTCCATCTGCCTACTTGGGAGTTTCTTAAGGAAAAGGAGGAAATACAAAGGCTGGGTAGGCCCAAGAGGGACACACAGATTTCCCAGTTACCCATTTCCTAGTCTTCTCTGTTTCTTCTCTAGAGAATCAAGATCTAGAACACACATTACACGCAGCACACATTTTAGGAAAGAACAAGGCAAAGGCCGTTTCAGGTAAAGTTTAGGTCATTTCCAAAGCAATTAGCATGGCTGAAAGTGATGTTGAGCTTTTGTAGAATCCAACACTTAGCGGACAGTAAAAGTTAAAAGTGCCACAGTTTCTTGTATCCTTTTGGAACTCCAGAACAGAATGTTTCCTTAATTTTGTTCAAGCAAGCGATAGAACTGGTGAAGAAAAGCCCCACACCTTTGTGCAAACCCCTTAAATTTGGTTCTGAGGCTACTGCGATTTGGTTTCATGGAATACTGGGGCACAAGGCACCTTTAGTTTACAATAGTTACAATACCTAGGGCTTTGATTACTTTAGCTTGAAAGTCTCTTCCGAAGCCCTTCCAATGCTACTGGTATCCCTCCTTCTCCTCCTCCAGACCTACGAGGGGATACAGGGTAGGGGTATGAACTGGGTGGTGCACATCTGTGTAGCCAGACCGTGGAGGCTGACAGCTGCTGTCCACTCCCAGACTGTGTACCTGAGCGTAGAGGCCACTCTGCTCTTCTGCCCAGCCCACTCCAGCCTGCAGTGTTGCTGCTGTCACACCAGCCGGTGATCTGATAGGCTTGTCGGGTTGCCATGGTGTTGACTTCTTGCCTCTGAGGAGCTGCCCAATGACTGGAGGTCTGGGATTAAAGCGGGAAGAGGCAGCGGCCGCAGCGAATTTCAGCGGCAGCTGCAGCAGCAAGAAACAAGAAGCGAGAGGACGAGGTCTTTAGACTGAGCTCCGCTCGCAGCCAGGGCTGCCGGGGAGGGAAGGAGAGGAAAGGGGGGAAGTTTGGAAGGATGACCACTCGAAGCCAGAAGATGCAAGTGAGGAGTTTGAGACCCGCTCAGGAATAACTCATAAGCAATCTGCACGCGCTGAGAGGGAAAATCGTCCAGAATTCGTTATTATTCACATAAGATATTACCAGGGCGGGGGGTGGGACTGGGGTGTTAAAAGGGACTTAAGTGGGTGATATACTGCCTCCCCAAACCCCCTCCCTTCATTTGGGCAACGAAGTAATTTGACAAGTTAAAGAGGGGCTATACAGAGAACTTTAAATCTGGATAGCTAACTTATTCCGAGAAGAGAAAGTGCAACTAGACGGCAACCGAGTAAATGAAAATAGTTGCCGGGGAGCACGGCAGGCGGGGGCGATGCGGGCTGGTGGGGGCGGGGAGGGGGAGGTGCGGAGAGTGCGTGGGACGCACAACCCCGGACCGGAACCGTAAACTAGGCAATGAAAGGGAAAGAAACCGCTTCTGTTATAAATTAGTAGGTAGGTGAAGGTTACGCAAAGAAGAAAAGGGAAAGTAAAGCTGTTAAAAGAATAGAATAAACCCCCTGGGAGTTGAAATCGCAATCCCCCCCCCCGCCTGCACCCCCACCCACCCCCGGCTCTCCAATCCAAGGGGAGGAGGAAGAGAAAGAGAGTGCATTCTGGTGTGATGAGAACTCTCTGGAATGTCTGGAGGAGAGGATAGGAGCGCGAGGGTAAGAAGACCCCGGTGCTAAATAAATGGCGTGAGAGAGAAACAGGGGAGGGGCGGGGTAGGAAGGAAATATTCGGCGATTCACCGGAGGGATTTGGAGATGGAGAAGAGTGAGATTCCAATAGAAGGAAAAGAAGTGCAGAAGTTCAGACCTGTAGCGTAAAGGAAGGAGGGAACGACTAGAGTCAGTAAGAGAGAAGGCGGAAAAAGGTGTGTGCTGCTGAGGGAGGGCGTGGGAAGGCACCCGTTGTCAACTAGAGGGAGCGACTGCTAGGACAGAGGGCAGAAAGGGCAGAGAATTGTACGGACTCTGGCGGTGGCGCGAGCACCGCGGGGCAGCACCGGCGAGCTGGAACCAGGTGCCGTGCAGCCCGCGCCCCGGCTCGGGGCGACGCAGGGACTTTTCTGGCAAGAGGAAGAGCTGCTCGTTCACCCTGACGGAGTCACGATTCACCGCGAGTCCCAAACACACGCCTCACTAACTACTTTACAGCCTCTTTCATTGATTTTCTTTAACAAATAAACAGAATACCCGTTACAGCAACACTTCCTCTTGCTGCAGCTAGCTAGAATGCCAGAAGCTCTCTGATGGTTTCATTTCTCCGGATAGCAGTTTTTATATCTCTAAATAAATTATTTTCCTTCACTTAAAGGATCAAATGTGTGATTCCATTCAGTTTTGGGGAGTCCAGTCCTCGCCCCCCCCTTCTATAATTTGGGAATCACCTTTTAGAATAAGTAGAAGACAGGTTCAGACACAAGTTTGCAGACCTGGTAAGGCTCACTGACATTTGCATATTAATTTTTGCTAATAAGAAGTAACTCAATTTGGAAGGAAAACGCCGGTAAAGAAATTGATTCCCTTGCAATTGCAGGGAAATTAACACTAGTCCGAGAGCCACACCTAAGCTACTCCCCTTGAGTTGTCTCTTAAAAATATTTCCTTTAAAAATAAAGTATTTATTTTAAAGTGGCCCGCTTCAAGAGCGGTTCTGCTCGAGGTTCTTCCATACATGTCAAAGGGTTGTTGAATTATTCATTATTGTAATTACTATCATCATTGTCATTATCCTTTTCCATGTGGAAATAATTTTATTATCGTAATTTGATATCTGAAGAATTTCCTGTTAGTCGTTTGATAATCACTTTTTTCTGCTGAAAAGAAAAGTTTTGTTTATAAATGAGATAGGGAAAATGTTTTAAATGCTTTGATGTTTGCTATAGATTTCCGTTTATCTAATCGATCGGAATGCCAATAAAATCGATTAAAGGTTTAGTGTTTTACAAACAACCATTTTGTGCTTTTTGATTTTACGTTCAGAATGATTTTAATAAAACTAACGCTTTCCTTTAACATTCTCCCTTAAAAGAAAAACCAAATCTTTATCGTTTTTTTTTTATTATTAGAAATTGCCACTTAAAGTTCTAATAGGAAAATAAAATATATAAGCAATGGCCGCAATGGTTTAAATTCCATCCTCTTGTTGCTCAAGGTATTTAAATAAAGCCCTTTAAAATCTTGGTGAATTATATGCGATCATTCAGTGATTGCGGAATATTAAATTAAACTTAGATAAATCCGCATTGAAGGAGGCAGCACCCAATCCTGAATTTATTTCCCATTTTCTCTAACAGCATCACTGCGCTCCTCTCTTTGCAATGACAATGTGCCAAATCTGGGCATTTTGAAAACATTTTCCATATGCTTTAACAGGGGACTGATAGACAAAGAAGAAAAGGAGATGATCTTTTTGCTCTGAGGTATATTTTCCTTAACCTTTTTCTGTTAGACTTTCACTGATAATTATTTTAAAGCAAAAGTTTGAAAATCATTTGATTCTTTTTTTTTTTTTTGCTTTCACCATTTTTTTTTCCAATCTTGTAATTTATATTCCTGAAATGGAATTTTGGTGACAATATAATGTAAAGCTATCATTTCTGTACCTTGGCAAACAACATTTGTTTCAAAATCTTTGATTCATTTAGCTTGCTAGCTGCCTTTTGTAATTAAAGATGGATTTAATTATACATTTTGTAACTTAGATCAGATGGGCTGTTTGTTTGCTGTAGGATTTAATGGTGCTTTTGCGTCTAATATTTAGGGATGTTACATACAGAGGTGATGGGTTTTCTTCAACTATAAAGATCTGGACTTTTTTTTTTTTTTTTGTCTTGGAAATGTGGATGTTTGGATGAATGTAATGTCCTGTTTTAAAATAATTCTATTTAGTGGCTGAAGTTAATATATTGTCTCTACAGCATTTCATTGACTAAATATAGATGTTTTAGGTTTAAAAAGATCACAACTGTATCTTCTATTCAATGAAATCAGTTACTCTTTATTTTGTTTTTCCTCACTTGTCTATCTTTTCCCATCTGCATCGCTGTCTCTTACAGCTCTTCCCCAGACGGAGTGTAAAATTTTCGTTGGATACTCTTGCTGGAAATACCTCCTTGTATTGTGAGAAGGGTGTGCTTGTGACCCTGGATGGAGTGAGTGTGCATGTGTATGGTGTGGGGGGCAGTGGTGGTCCTCATTAATTTGCATAAGAGCTGTAGAAGTGCTTGTGAAGTTAGTGAAGTGCTATTGTTTGGGAAGAGACCTGCCTGATTTTGTTTATAAACACTGGTCTGGTTGCCTAGGGGGAAAGAAGGTCACAGTACTGTCTGAGCCCTGACCTCTGAAAGGCCAGAGTGCGTCTGACTTTTTCTGTCTTTCCTTTCTTCCTCCCTTAATTCTTCCCTCCTCAGACCCTCTATACCTCAGACTCTCTATAACTCCTCTCCCCTCCCCATTCCTTACCTTACCTGTGTCTAACTGTACATAATGACCCCCTACACACACACACACACACACACACACACACACACACACAACCAGGTCAGAACCTCCGGGGGGGGGGGAAAGGTAAAACCGATTTACTTCGAAGTTAAAGCAAAAACTGGGCTTCAGTATGGAAAGGTAGAAATATATGGGGATATGGAAGTACAGAGATAGATCCCGGGATCAGGAGGGGGTCATTTTTATGTTGGGGAAAAAAAAAAAAATGAGACTACAGAGGAGAGAAGAACGAGGTTGGGGGAGGGGAGGGAATAAGCGAACGACGGATTTCACTGCCCACAAACACGTACATACACACTCAAAATACCTTTCGTCTTTGAATGTCATTTCATCTAGTTCACTCTCACCATCAAAGAGAGTGTCCTTTCTGGATGTTAGGTCATATTTTCATTCTCCCTCCTCCCTTCTGTAATTCTCAAGAAAATATACTTTTTTTCATAGTAATGGGAAGTGGCTCTCGCACACTATTTCTTGAATTATTTCACTAGAAATATAATGCTTGTGACACTTTCCCCAATAAGCCCTGCACTTTCCGATTCACTGTCAACTTCATCGTCTCCCCCTTACATACATACATACTCCTCCCCCCCGCCACACACACACACAAAATAACAGACCTTGGTATCAGGTTTAAGTGTGTTTTGGAAAGGAGTTGCTGAGTTAAACAAAAATGTTAGTTAACCGACTGCCTTTGTTAAATAGCCCCCGGGAGGAGAAGACCCAACAAAAAGAGGGAAAGAGGAGGGGGGCTGAGGATCTGAAAGTGTCTGTGGTGACATAAAGGGTTCCTAACGCTGAAATCACTTGTAATACCTCGTTTCAAACTGAGCTCATCTATAGACCCCGGAAGCGCGGTCAAAAGACTGGAAACCTTTTCCCCTTGGGCTGGGGCTAGTCTTGAGCTGGAGGGAAGCGGGGGAGAGGGAGGTGGGGTATTTATTAGTGACTCAGCGAGGGCAGGGCGGGGGAAGGGGGGAGCATACAGCTCAAGACTCATTAAACCGATTGTAAAGCCCTGAGTGTCCTCCGCAGAGATGTGGGAAATAAAATACGCCGAGGAAAATCTGGGAGTGGAAATTACCTTTTGTCTCAATGTTAATTACTCCTTCCTTCCAACACTCAACACCTAACCACCTGGTAGCCCTTTCTGGTCCTTCCCCAACTCGGCGCCGGGTGTCAGGATCCGAGTGCTCTGCAGTGGGCTTGGCTCGGCGGGGCAGCCCTGGAAAGTGCAGAAGAGGGTCTAGGGAAAGTTCTGGGTGCGGCGGGGAAACCTCTGCTCGTTTCACTTTGAAATTAAAAGTAGCCAAACGTTCCGCGAAGGCGGCGGTGGGTTCGTGCAGAGTTTAGGGACAGCGGCATGGGGGGCGGGGGTGTTGTGTGGGGTCAAAGGTTGACGGCGAGGAGTCCGCAGAGACCCGAGAGGAGCAGCTGGGTTTCCCGAAGCCAGGGGCCGAGGAGGAGGGCGCCAGGGGCCGCGGGGCAGCAGCGCAGCCGGGTCGAGCCGGGCGGATGGCGCCCGCGCCCCGGAGCAGCCCGCGGGCTGGGCTCGAGCTCGCTCCCCTCGCCGCGCCCCTGCCCGCGGCGCCGCGCTCCGCGCCTCCGGGCCCACCCCTCGCAGACCTGCGGCCGCTGCTCCCAGCTCCCCTTCGCGCGCTGACGCGCTCCAAGGCCGAGCCCTGGAGGAAACTCTTGACTCTGTGCTAGTTCCTCTCTGCCCCTTCCCCTCAGCCCATTAACCCCCGACCCTCATCCCAGCTTCTCTTCTTAGGAAGGAGGTGAAAGAGGACGAGGAAGAGATGATTCAAAAGAAAACACACACACATATACACACACACAGAAACGCTAGAAGAGGAATACTCGCTTGCAGAAGGGATTGCAAAAGTGGACGCCCCTCTTACAAATCCTCCTTCCTTTTGTTTTCTTACTTAGAATTCGATAACTCCCCTCCCCAACACACACACACACACACACACACACACACACACTACTATTACTACTACTACTACTACTACAGCTGTATTTTTCAGGAAAGAGGGCATAGAGGAGAAATAGCCACAAAATTTTTTAAATGGTTTTCCTGATTTGACGTTTGGTGTTTTGACATCAATGACATTAATATTATTGATGATGTTTCAGGGAGAAAAAAGGCAAAAGAAATAAAGGAAAACTTGAAAACGAAATGATCACCATTTCCCTATTCTTCAGTGCCAGAAATAGACCCCTTTCTTCACCTGAGCCTGAAACAGACTTATTGTTCTCAGGTGTTTCCTTCATCATACACATTTACCCGTCTGAAATCTCAGGAAATGGTTTTTCCATCAGTGAGCTTGTACATGGAGCCCTCTCCTGCAAAGGGCTTGATCTTTTCTGATTTGAACCTGAAAGTTTCCCTGCCTTCATTTCCCCTCGCCCTCTTCCCCCTACACGCACCTCAAATTGTTTCTTAAAGCCAGAATTTTTGCTCTCTGGGGTGTTTTTCGGTAAACAGAAACGCTACATAAATGTCTTCTTATCTTGCAAGTTACAGAGAATTTAAATTTTACCCTCGTGGGCATGTATATTTCTTAAGGCACATGGATAAACCCCACTGAGGTGCAATCAGACACCAACCACTAGCACACCGGTGATACAGTTGCTGTGTGTAAAGGTGGGGCTGTAAAGAAAGTAAATCAAAAATTTTAGGAAGCTGTCCACTTTGGTCAGATTTCTTCCCAAACAAGTTTGAAATGGAATGAAGTCTTTGGAGAAGTAGATAATTTTCTTTCTGTTAATGTTTAGTAGTCTTGGTTTCTAATACACTAGTACATGGACTGACTCTAGATTCTTATGGTGGTGATTTGCTTTTTTCTCTTAATAAAGACCATATCTAGGGTTTATTCTCCGCTCCAAGCCTCTGCACTTTCATTGTAACCTTACCCAGCTGCTGTAGGCAACCAGCTTTCCTGATCAGGGCCTAGGTCTGCTCTGTTGAGGACTATGCTTTTATCCTCCCAGGTGTTTTGTTTGTTTTTTAATCCCATTTGCATCAGTCTTAGGATTTTCCAAATGTTTCCTGATAACGCAAGGTTTCAGGCCCAGAAGTGTGTGTGTTTGCAGGCTCTGTTTTTCCTAGTGCTTGTGCAGTAAACCTTTCTGTTGGTATTTGGTAGATTTGGTGCTTAAGGCCCAAGACAAGGTTTTGAAGCAGATCCTGGCCATCCAGAACTTCAAAGGCCTGTCAACTCAAAAGCAGCTGACGCCTCACCTGTCCAGGAAGCTGGACATTGCAAGTATTTCCTGTTTTTAGCTTGTTTGATTTGTTACTCTCACCTTCTCTCTAGAATTCCTAATTTTAAAATATTACGTAGGTGGTATCTACTTGGGACCTGCAGTATAGCAGTGTATCAAGATGCTATCTTTGAGGAGCAATGGAGATATATATATATATATATATATATATATATATATATACACACACACACACATACATACATACATATACATATATATAGTCCATATTCAGTATAGTCCGTATTCAGTATAGTCCATATTCAGTAGGGGGTATTTAAAAGTATGTCTATTCCTAGTTTTAGTTAATTATCTTTTAATGAAAGTGTCACTCATATTCACATCTGTAATATTGGAAAGAGATAATTAGATTTTCAAATGAGAATCAGCCACCTTAGATTTTGCACCAGAAAATACCAAGTATATTTCATTCTAATGAGATCTGTAGTGGGGTTTTAAAATTCATCATGATGTGCTTCAAGAAAGATAATTCAACACACTTGCAAGATGAAAGGTTTTCTTCCTAAGTCTTCTTAAAGCTATTACACTGAACTTATGCAATTCTGATAAAATATTCAAAACTATTACATAAGGGCTAGAACCGTACCCCCACTATCATCCTCGCAACCATCCCTTATTCTCATTTGAAAGTTTACTTTGACTAAACTAACCGCTTCCATCTTCCACGCCCTGGGTTTTCTTTCCTGCGTGTACGAACGAAAGATACGTGTTCACATTGAGTGCCTACAGATCCAGAGTGCAATCCCTCCTTTGAAATAGGTTGGGCAGAGCGGCATTTGCACACAGCCAGGCACCCTTTATTTACATACATCTGCATATTAGCTCAGGACCCCGCATTTCGCCGTTAAAGTGCTTTCCTGTACGTAGCAGAATAAACTAAGCAGAGAAAACCTTTTTATTGCCCTCACTCCTCTTTCTGCTTAAAGCTTCCTAGTAAACAAATCTCTGGTCCGATAATAATTACTTTGCCTCATTAAAATAAAAAACAATTTTTTTTTCGAGTGGTTAAAGGGCACGTTTTGGGCGGTATTATGTTTTATTTTCTCCCCCTCCTTGCCGAGTGTGTGTGTGTGTGTGTGTGTGTGTGAGTGTGTGTGTGTGTGTGAGTGTGTGTGTGTGTGTGTGTGTCTGATGAAGTTTGGGAGTCGCGCGCGCACGGGCGCGTGGGGTGCGAGCCCCGGAGGTCCCCATCCCCTGCCCTCTCTGTGGGCGCCGCGTCCCGGATTCCCGCCGCAGCGCTCCGAGCTTCGGAAGCCGCGAGGCTACGGGGCTGCTCCGGGTCCGGGCTTGCGCGTCATTTGCAGTCTGGGGAATGTTGATCACCTCACTAATTACACCTCTCTCTCCCCCCTCTCCCTCTCCCTCTCCCTCGCTCTCCTCTCTCATTCCCAGAGTGCATATCGGGAATAGACACACAAAGACATGCGCACTCAACTTAATCAGCCATTTTTTTAAACAGGGCTAAAACGATAATAATTAGCAGAATAAAGACATATCGGATTTTCATTTCCTTTCCTCCTTTTCCCAACCCCTTCACAACCAAACAGCGAGACCGCGGTCGGCACATGCTTTAACTCCTCCCGGACCCCCGAGGACCGCTCCATGCCCCCCACTTTCTGCTCCAGCGTTTTTATTTTCACCCAATAAAGTTCGAGGATTATTTTTTTAATTTTTAAATTTTTTTATTTTTTAATGAACCCTCTCGTTTTACTTGGATGTGATCAGCTGTAAGTAAAATAAAAGCAAAACAAAAAAGAGGCGAAGATCGAGTAGGAACTGCAGGGGAAATGGAAAGTAAGTTTTTTCTTTAACTTTTATTGAGTAGTTTGTGTTAAATTTAGGTCGAGTATCGATTATCTTTCCAGCCTGATCTTGCACAATCTTTGATATTTCGCTCCCTCTCTCTCCCTCTCCGCCTCTCTCCCTCTCTGCGCCTGGCTCGCTCGCTCCCGCTCGCTCTCGCACACATCCCCTCAGCCCGACCATCTCTTCCGCTCTGCCCCCCCTTTTCTATCTCTTTCCCCCTTTTTTGGCTCCAGGATTTGCTCCGCCGAAGGAGGAAGGGGGCACTGAAGGACCTGATTTTCCACTTTCTTTGGGGGGGGTGTGTGTGTGTGCGTTTTTCGGGATTTAACTTTTGGATTAAGTGGCGGATCATCCACGTTTGGCCGAGCAGCTTTCTCTCCTTTTGCCTGTCTTTTCGGGTTCTGTCTCCACCGCGAGCCTGGGGCTTTCTCGAGGCGCGGGGAAGCTGTCAGCTCCGCGGCGGCGCGGACACTGCCAGGGGCCCCCGGTCGCCCCGCGTCCCCGCACCCCGGTCGGGATGACCCTTCCTTCGCACCCATCCTCCGAAAGTTTGGACGTTGGTCGGTGGGACTCGGAGCCCCTCTCTCCCTCTTCTCTTCCTGCTCCCCTCCCCTCCCATTCAGCCTTGGTTTTCTCCTCCTCTCACCACCCCTCTTCCCTCGCTCAAGTTCTACGAAGGGCGCTTAGCGCGCCGGAGCTGCGGAGGCCCGCGGCTCCGTGCGCGGTGGGCAGGGGGTTCCGAGAGGCTGGGGCGCGAGCCGGGGCTGGGGCTGCAGGTAGACGCCCGCCCGCCGGAGAGGGAGGCGGCGCGGGCGGCGCGGACCCGGGCGCCGGCGAACGCCAGACAGGTCCGTTAGTAGGCGGGATCGCCGGGCCTCGGGGCCAGGGACCCGGGAGGCGGCCGCAGCTCTCTCGGGGCGCTTTCGCTGCTGGGTGTGTCTTAGACCGGAGGAGAGCTGCCCGCGGCTCAGGGTCAAGAATCTTTTCCTTTCCTTTTGGCGAAGGGCAAGGTGTGTGTGTGTGTGTGTGTGTGTGTGTGTGTGTGTATTGGGGGGGGGGCTGTGGCCGGTTGTGAGAACTGATTTATTCTCCGGCACCCCCCAAAGGGGTTCCAGGTCTACAAACGAACTTCACCTTCTTCGCCTCTCCCGGCATCAAGTGCGCCTTCCGGCCGGGAGCAGCTAAGGGAAGAGGGGCTGGAATGCGTCGGGTCTCGCCTTCCTTCTACTTCTATCTTGTTCCCCCCTCCCCCCATTCTTTCTGCTCTTTTCTATCGGAAAAATAAATAATAAAATTTCTCATGGAACTGTATAAAGTTTCTCTGCCGATGCCCAAGTTACAGAGGACTCCCCACCCAGCCCCTCCCACCCCCAGTCCCGAAGACGGTGCACTGGTTTGTATTTCTTTTGTTACCTGTGGTCCGGGCGGGGGGTTCCTTTCGGCCGCTCGGGTTGGGGTCCGGCCCAGAGACGAGGCTCCGGCGGGCGCCTTTGGCCGCGACTCCTCGCTTCCGCGCGGTCCTGGTGAGGTCTTAGCTACCGTTCGGTGAGACACCCTCCTTGTAGGTACCAAAGGTTCAGATCGCGAACACGGACCCCCCCACCCCGACCCCTACACACACATACACACTCACACTCAACACACTCACAGACACACACGGTCTCCCTACTCCCCCCCACCGCCAGCCCCCACCTTGCCTTTCCCCTCCCCCGTTCCAAAAAAGCACACACACACAACAACAACAACCCCCCCCAGACCAAACAAAAACCCAAAGACAAGTTCACTGGCGGAAGATGGTGGATTGACACTGACTCAGAGAGGCAGGTTCACCAGGAAATCTGGCGGTCCCGATTTCTGACAGTTGCATTTCCTCTCCTTGAGTCCTCCCCCCCTTTTTTTTTATTAACTCTGTTGCATGTTTAATCAAGGATCATGTAGATGGCAAAAGGAGAGACAGAGAGAGAGGAGAGAGAGAGGAAGAGAGAGGAGAGAGAGACAAGAGACAGAAGGAGGGCTTTTTTTTTTTTTTTTTTTTTTATTGTGTTCTGGATTTTCAGTGGCTTGATCCCTATAAACGTGGAGTGGTTAAAGCTCATATGTAGTATTATATTTTTAGTTGGGTGGATGGATGGAAGAGTCAGGGAGAGGCTGCGGCTGTCGCTGCCTTTTCGGATGTTGCTTAGATTAAGGCTGAGACTTGGCTGCGATTGGGACGCGACAGTGACACGGGCATCGATCGCTTCCATTGAGAGCAATGCAAAAACACAGCCCGGGTATGTAACACTCTCGGTGCCATCAACACTTGTTTTACTTTATATTTACTGGCAAAACTGACAGAGCAAGCTCAGACTTTCTCTCTTTCTTTCTTTTTTCTCTCTTTTTTTCTAACTGAAGAATAAAAACAATTGTGTCTAGAGGTTGTTGGAAAGGATGGTTTAAATACAACAGAAAGGAGGGATTGGGATCATTTCACAATCTCTGTGACTGATTGTGTTTTAGAGTTTTTCTTCTCCACGGAGGAGCATATTAAAGAAAACGAAGGTTTTCTTTTTTCCTTCCTCTTCTTAAAAAAGAAAAAAATCCTTAAGGGAATATTTGATAGTTTTCAACGTTTGCGGTTTCAATCAGCAGGAAGGCACACAAAAATAAAAGATGGCTAGCCAGCTGTTTTAACCTCGTGCACCTGGCTTCAGTGTGGGGCTCATAAGGTTTATACAGCTATTAAAAAAAAAAAACTGTTCTAATATTTATGGCATAAACTGGGGAGAGAGTATCACTGTGTATTTATTCAGTAGCTGGTTGCTTTTGGATTTTGAAAAGTCAACTCATTTGTTTTCATTTTTATGTCAATGAAGATAGAGTCAATGAAATATGGGGGAAATATCATAAATCTGAAAAGTGATATGTACCTAAGGAACAAAGAAAGGTCAGGTAAACCAGCTGTGTAAGTCAAAGCAATAGCACCCAATTGTGGGGTAGGCAGGGAGAGTGGGCTCTGGGTCTAGGAAGTGAAAGTTGCCACTTAAAGTTAAAAATGAAGGAAACACGCTCAGCTTTATTGTAATCTTTTGCAGTTTTTAGCAGATGAGCCCAGATCTGCCCATTAATTTTGAGCTAGTTGGATTATTTTAAAAGATGCTGTCCCAGCAAAGGAAAACATAAAGGAGGCTGAGAAAATCGCTGTTTAATATTGCAGAATTTACTGCTTCCATTCTGACCATGAGCCTAAATTTACACAATGAAATTTGATTATCTCTAATAACAATATTAGATCCTGCACTGGATGGATGAGAATTGAGGTGGTTTTGTTGATTGCAAGGGTTTAATGTTGCATTTCAGAATCTGATGTGGTTTGGCCTCCCTTCCATTAACTGGAAAACCCCTGAGGTTTTACAATTATTTCTTAAAGATAATACATTTAAGATTGCATTGGTAGGCTGAAGAAAAGTCATAAAGGCAAGAAGGGAAGCCCTTAATAACTCTTGAGATTCAGACATGTTCAGCAGTTAGATTGGCTCTGACTTCACCAAGGGTCGACAATGTGTCATTTCCACGAAGCCAAATTGCCCTCTGCCTATATGATATTAATGTGCAAATCAATATTTCAGGGATTAAATTTCCCTTCTTCATTTTTTATGGTTTCTACCTCAATAAGTCTCAAGTCTATTAAAAGAGCCTGGATGATTTAAAATCTTTCACTGCAGAATGGCTTGTCGTCGTAGTCTTGTTTCACAGACCATTTTAGGATTTTTGTTATAAAGACCAAGGGCATCCTAAAGAAGTTGTGAGGCAATGTAGAGCCAGGCTCCACAGCATAAAGCCCTTGTTCGATTAAGAGCTAAGAGATGTTGGAAATATATATGTTTATGTAATATATAGAGATATGCACACACATACATTCTGCTGCTTTAGAAATATTATGTTAATCACCTATTGATTTATTTCAAAACCAGTTGAAGTTCCTTTCTTATTAGTGATTTGTTCAGCATTCTTGAAGACTGTGTTCATTTTCTTAAAGAGTATGCATGAATTAGCTTGGTGTGAAAGTATTTGGAAGGGATTTTCATCTAGCACTATTTTTCCCAAGAAATATTTCTAGTAACCATTGTAATAACCAAGTATTGTCATTTGCATTGTTGTCATGGCTATCATTGCATTTTGGGGCTGAGTGATTTAGCTGATATCTGTTCATAGAGGCCTTCTTCCATTCGCTTAACATTTACTTCTAACACTTAGTAGGCGCAACGTTTCTTTAACCCTCTTGGAGAAACACATTTGTAAAAGAAAATATGTGACTTGATGGGAAATAATACAAAGCAGAAATTTGGGAGGTCAAAATAAAAGATTGTGACTTTATCACATAATCTTGGGAAGGCCTACTGTCTATCATTTGGGGGTGTTTTATAGTCTAAAACCATCTGGACCAAGTTCCGCGCAGCTGCACGAATTTCATATGTGATAGAACATTTTTTCCATTCAGTGTGAAATGTTCCTTCCTAAAACACGTACACCAGACTCGCTTAATTTAGTCTGTTAAAAGAAATGCACATGAAAAAGGACAAAAGGCGCTTTAATCTCTGCAAGCTGTTTGTTTTTCTTCAAGATTCCTGTCTGTTTGGGTTTGAAAAGTCATGTTTATTGAGGAGATGATTCTGAGGTGTGACATTAAAATAATATATGATTTTTGGACTGGTGGCCACGCTCCTGCTTCATTTGCAGAACTACTTTTTATGCCTGTCAAAACACAGAGTTAATCTATCCTTGTTTACAATTAATCTCAATAAAATTAATCTTAACTATGCTTTATTCAGTGGCTTAAAATATCTAATTATATTCAATTAACTGCTGTCATAGTAATTAACATTGCTTAATTGCCTCTGCATATATTTATGTAAAGCTCATTAGGTGCTGCTGGTTCCTTTTTCCTTTTCTACTTGCTGTTTTTGCTGTTGTCAAATCATTTTCATCTCCCAACGTTCGACAATGTCAGTGACAGCAAACTCTTCCTTGACATTTTTCTTGAAATGAGTGTTATTACTTACCTATGAGAAGATACTAGTTATGAGTCTTTAAAGATGAATCCACCCCCTCACCCCCCCATCCCTTTTCTCTTATCCCTGGTCCCTAGCACATTCACAAAATATTTTCTGTCATTGTTGCTAGAAATATGAGAAGCCAGGTTAAGCTTTGTGCTTATAAATGAGGAGCCTTTCTGTGTCTGCCTAGGGGCTGTACCCACAGGCAGAGTTTCTTTTTTTTTTTTCCTCTCAAACCATTCTAAGGGTTAAAGACTTCGCCAAGGTTCAAACTGAAAAGCGCCCAGGGAAAGTGCATGTGAATATGTACAAGTTTCATGTAATTAGTGCTTAATTATATTAACATATGCAAATTGTCAACTTAGAAGCTTGTTGAGCTGGCAAAGATCAGCTAGGCACAATTGCTGTATTGTTCTGAAACAATAATGGATTTCAAGTTGGATTGTGGAAACACATAACTAGCTATCTAATTTAACTCATACCATGGTGAAATTTCATTAGTCTCCATGGAGACTGGTTTAATTGTGCTGACTAATGTTCTGGGCTGCAGAATGTCCTAAAAAGAAAGCGTTGTTTGCCTAATCCACCTTACAATGACACTTGTTTGTACATGTTTCCCTTGTGTGAGAATTTACATATGCAAATAAATAGTTTCTCTGCCCCATTTGTCATGGCTGTTCATTACCCATGAAGAGGACATTGTTACTAGGCTGTGACTGAGTCTCCCAAGATGGGATAGTGTCAACCAGTCCAGCTACATTCTTTCATAATTTGTTTCTGATTAATAGACCAGAGTGAGACTCCGCGTCTTTGGGCATCTGCAAAGGAAAGGTCAGTTGTGTCACAGAAAAGAGTTTCTGCTGTAACTGAAGGACTTTTTCTTCCTATGATTCTTCTCCTTTTCCCGCTCATTGGTTCACATAATCATATTTAAAATAATGTATTCTTGTTCTAAGAATGCCTCTACTAATAATCTCTAGTTTCCTAAAGCTGAAAGATAGGAGAAGAAAGGAAATTCTGTTATTGGAATATTAATCCTGTTTTTGACAGAAAGGTAAACTGATATAATTGCTTTTCAGTTGAAGGAATGGGGGTTTATACAAGTGTGAAAGCATCGGAAAAGGATTAGCATTTTTTTGCATAATGAAAAGCTCTGTTGAATAGGGTTCTGAATGGCTGACTGAATGACCGAGATGAAAGGAAGATGAAAATGCAGGCTCCTCTTTCTTTATGCCTATGCTCTGCTCGCTCTAAAGTTATGTTTGTCCAAGACTTGAGAAAACAAGCAGGGGCTCAGATTTCAGCAACTTTCTAAGATGCCCTGAGTTTTCATCATCACTGGGAAGTAATATGTATGGCAGTAGTGCGGCTAGAGGACGATAAACAGAGGTTTGTATATAGAAGAGTTTTCAGAAACATGCTAGGCTAGCCAAATATTGACTATTGGGTATCAAGAATTCCCAGCACTTTGCTGGCAAAAACAGTTATTTCAGAAGAGGCCAGTGGTACGGTGTGGATATCTCATGTAGTTAATAATGGAATATATGATGCTCCCTCCCCCATCCCCTACCCTATCGGCTATAAATAGTTGTCTCAGTTGGTAGAACACTTCACTTGGGAAAGAGTTGTGTATTCTGATTTTTTGGCAATGTTAAGTGTTTTAAGTGGCCTTTCAGCTTTTCGGGCTGGGAGGGGCTGGTGGAAGAGGATACAGAGTTATTTCCTTAGGATTTAATTCATCTTCGTGTTGCTTTGTAGGAGTATTGTGTATTTCACTTAGAGATAAGTCTTTTTGGAAGTGTCTAAGTACTCTTGGAGACATTTGCAGTAGGGTTTTCCCTTGTCACTAGTTAGGGCTGTAACTGGTTATCAGTTGACGTGATCAGGGCTCTTAATGATGTTTCTTCAACCATAATTAGGGCAGTTAAAATACCATAAGTGTTAAGACACTTTCAAAGGTGGGAATTGGTTCTTTTGTACATATGTAAATCAAATACAGTGTGGATAATTATTTATATGTATACATTTTAAACAAGCTCTTTCCGGTTTGGGGTCACCACAAATGAGCCATTGAAGGCTACCCCAGAGCAGGATTGAAAGATTCCGCCAGATATTAACCTAACTTGTTTTGTTACTAGATTGTAGAACTTCTATTTGCCTCATCACTTTAACTGTTCAGTTGCTATTCAGTACTGTTAAGATGGTTACATGGAAACTTGCGGAATCAGAAGTGTTTTCACATAAATTAAAGTGTAAGGGTTGCCTCTTGAGTACAGAACATTGTAAGGGAAAAGTGTTTGATCTTTGTTATATAAAGTCACCAAAATTCTTTACTAGAGCCCTCTAGAAAAATTGTCAAGAAATTCTGGATTGTTTCAGAAACTTTTCTGGTTAACTTTATGGATATGCTTGCAAAACTCTTAAAAGAACAAAAAAATCCACATGGAAGCTCTTCTTTTGCATGAAGCAGGGCTTATTAAGGTATTTCCATAAGAAAAATGTGTTAATTTAAAAAATAAATTCATTTATATTTTAAGACATTGTTAACCAAGCACCATGTGTTGTAACTGGCAGCTTTCCAGCCACCGTGGAAGTGGATCACACATGGGTTAATAGTAGCTTATGTGATGTCTGCATTCTTAGGAAATGGGCAAAAGCCCAGGGTATTCTGATATCAAGATTTTTAGGAATCAGACAGAAAGCAGAATATATGTTTATATGTGAACAGATGGACACATGTGAGAACTAAAAGTGCACAATTTCTCTTGGCACTTGTTTTAGTTATCCCTGATGATATAACCAAGATCTTAGTGCACTCACAGTCTTTGATGGCTAAGGACAAAATGGTCTTTTAATGAGGGCTCAATGGCATTATTTTCTTGTATATGGATTGTTCCCCCTGTGATCTTGCTGGATTTGATGTTCTGTTAATTCCCTCGTTTCAGAGGTTCACAAGTTGCCCTGAAAGTTTGATACGGTTTCACGTTTGACATACAATCCTCAGTCCAGGAATGGCTGCTTCCCACTCCCCTATTCTTTTCAAGGTTTGTGAGTGAACTAAAATATTTGCCATTTTGAGGCACTTTTGAATGTACGCACACAACCTAAAAATGGCTTGACACTAAAGTCATATTTGGCAAGCAGCTTGTCTCTGGTATAATTAGCCACTTTAACATTCTAGAGATTGAAAAAATAAACAAATACAATTTAAGAATTTGGGCAGCTTGACTTAGTTAATGTGTCATAATGCCCTGATGGTCCAAGACAAGTCCTGAGTAGGTGTTTTAGCCATTTGGGTCAGGGGTTCACACACTAGCATCATATATTTAGATGATTGATCATTTCTAATGTTTGCTTGTCCTGGGGAGACGACAGTGCACAGTTGATAATTTTTGAATGGTACACATTATAGCACGTACCTCTAGGACAAAGTTTATAGGTTCCATCGTGTTCTAGCTGTAAAAACAGAAAGCGTTCTGCAGGCATTTACTCGGATCTAAATCATTTTAACCAGGGAAAATCGACTTTTGGGTTAAAATATGCATTTTATAACTGTCCATAAAATTCTTTTCCTTCACTGTAAAGAAGAAAGGAAATCCATAGCTTTAACAATGTTAAAATACAAAAACATATGAGCTGGTGTGCGCCACCTGGTTGTACTGTTAATAACAAAACAAAACTTTCTAAGAAGGAAGTTTATAAAGAATCTTAAAATTTGCCTGATTGGAAGAATAAATTGAAGAAGCCCAATCATATCCCAAAGTACCTTTATTAAACCTGAAAGGCTTTACTCATGTAGATTTTCTAATATATAGCTCGTAGTGCTTTTCCCCCATACATTTAGCAATAAAGCAATTCATACTTAAAATTTCCTGAGCCCACTAATGAATGGAGAGTGAGTCATCTCCTTTGGTTTAATAGATACAAACTAGGAGTGTGTATGCAGACACACACACCCACCCCTACCCTTTTTCCATGTTAATGTCTCTCTTTCCTCTTTAGATGCGTTTATAGGGGTAGCCTGTGTGGTGTTCCTCTGTAGACTAAATTTCTTTCATTTTCTAAGAAGTGGCCAACACGATTGCAACAGAAAAAGAGCAGGTAGGGTGGTAAGACAACTGGAAACTATCAAAGGGCTAAATCCTGGAAACTTCCTTATAGTTCTTCAGCTCAACCAGCTCATTTTAAAATATGGCATACTGAATTCTGGAGAAGTAAACGTTGAGTCAGCCAGCAAGGTAGGAACATGTCAGGACAAGGACTCAGCTGTCCCAGCTCTAGGACCAATGGCCACTCAGCTATATTGGCTGCTTAGAAAAGGGTTTGTTCCGTGAATGAATACAAATGTGGTGGAAATGGGGAAGAGAAGAAAAGGAAAATGTGCAATGGTAATCCAACAGTGATGTTGTCTCCTCTGAGAGCGTGAGTTCTCTGTTACTGAAAGGAGACCAGTAGAATCTGGATGGCCTCTTACCACTGTGACCGGAAGCATGTTTTTGCGTTAAGTAGGAGGTTAGGCTAGGTACTTTGAATGGTCAAGATGAGTCTACGATTCATAAAAGTACTAATGATCTCAGTGACTTAAAATGTATTCTTAATAACGATGAACACAGTGTGAAGAAGAAAGGTTTGTATTTTGTGGAGGGAAAGTAAAGACAAAGCTGTGATGTTTTAGAGGGAGCATAGTGTAGAGAAAGAATGACACTTAGTTTAAAACCAGACATTCTTTTGATTCTGTTTACTTTGGATTCCTTTCTCCTTTTTAAATGAGTTTGTTTAACTTAAGTCTTAGATATTTGAAAATCTACTCCAATTTTTTGACAACTCAATGACCAATAGAAATCTTATTAGATCTGTAAGACACTTGGGTTAAATTCTTGTTATAGATGACCTTATCAAAGTTATTTAATCTTTTTGAGCCTCAGATTCCTCGTTTGTGTCTCAGAGCTGCTGTAGAGCTTACCTAAGGCTAAACTGTTGTGAACATATTAAAATAAGTGAATGTGGATAGGGCCCGATATCCTTCATTCCCCTCTTCTTTATTGTCAATAGCTGGTTTTGATATAATGCTCTACTGAAGAGTACTTGATAAAGCAAATCTACATAGACCTTTTGAAGAGAGATGCCCCTCTCCCTGACAAGGGAGGGAGATAGGAATTAGTCAAGGGGGATGCCTAAGAGGTAGGACCAAAGGGTAGTCTCCTTCTTCTCATGTTTTCTCATTGACAGATACCTAGATGACATCTAGGTGGATACGCCTCCACCTCATTATTTGCTACACCATCATCACAGGTTGGTTTGGTTTTGAGGGGTTTCTAGATGATTTTAATGCATCTCTGGGATCTTTTTTATAAGAAACAAATTAGAACAGAAACAGTTTTAAAGTAATTCAGACTTTAGTCTATCCATAGGAACTCAAGATTCCAGACTGTCCATTATATACAATAATAGAAGAGACCACAAAGCTTATTTCAGTATTGAAGCTGACCCTACCTGTTTGAAAGCCTTTGAATTAGAGGTTTTCCCCAAACTGGATTAGATGTCATAGCAATAGCTTTTTATATACTTGATGTTATGATATTTTGATATGCCATGAAAGAAGAATAAATACTGTTTACATGGCACCCTGCTGACCAAAATTTATACCAACCTAGAGAAAAGATCCAGTTCTTAATAACCCAGTAATATTATAAAACCCTTAAATTTACTTGTGGGAATTTTTTTTTGCGGTACGCAGGCCTCTCACTGCTGTGGCCTCTCCCGTTGTGGAGCACAGGCTCCGGACGTGCAGGCTCAGCGGCCACGGCCCACAGGCCCAGCTGCTCCACGGCATGTGGGATCTTCCTGGACCGGGGCACGAACCCGTGTCCCCTGAATTGGCGGGCGGACTCTCAACCACTGCGCCACCAGGGAAGCCTTTCTTGTGGGAATTTTATAGCCAAGTTATGAGTCTCCTCTTGGCTTATCTCATGGAGGACATCGCAGTCCTTTATCTTTCTATAGGAGTGCATTATTCAGAGGAGGATGACCCAGGTTCAAAGGTGATAAGATTCACGATAAGGGTTAATACATTTATAAACACAATTTTTCGATCCTCTAAACTGAAATCTATTTCTGTTATGTTTTTTTCTTTCTGATTTTTAAATTCATAATAATTTCCCATTGTGTTACATGTAAGATACACACTTAAAATTATTCTTTATATTTTTATGGAAAATATAAGTGCATTTTGGATAGTAATTTCCCAGATTTGAGTTTGGTTTTCGCTTGACATTTATAATATATATTTAGTTCACAATCTTTGCTCAAGTTTTTCTTAAAAATAAAAGTGTGTGCCTTGCCTACATTCTGGTCATTTATAAGTGGCCCTGGACTTAACCATTCATTTGAAGCACATTTATTTAAGGCTAAACATTTACTGAATACTGATAGGGTAGGATATATTTCATTGGAAGAAAATAATTAACATCTTAGCATTTTTCATGATGCTTGTTTAAATTTCTCCTCAAATAAATTTCAGTCTCCATGAGGGCAGCACCCATGTCTGTTTAATCCCTGTATTTACAGTGATGGACAATATTGGCAAATCCTTGGTAAATATCCTCAATAAATACATGAATACATGAAAAAATCTGATTGCTAATTAAAAACATAAATAAAACACTTCAGTTTACTATACTACTGGAATCTGCCTCTCCTCTTGAAATCTGGGTATTGAAAAAAAATGCGGCCTTAAAAACATCTGGGTCTGTCTTGGAAAATTCCATAGGGAAAACTGTCTTCCAGCACAATCTAAATGGGTTTTTGTATTAGAACCATAGCTTGTTGAAGTCAGAAGGGATATAGCACAATCCCATGGTTTAACCCATAAGGAAACTGAAGCTCAGAGAAATTTCCAGGAAATATCACACAACTACAGGGCACACAGCCAATGAGAATCTAGTGTGTGTGTGTGTGTGTGTGTGTGTGTGTGTGTGCGTGTGTGTGTCTCCTTCAGCAAATCATTTAACATTTTTCAACCTGGTTGGTCGAGCTCCTCCCATATCCAAAGATTCTATAATATTAATATGAGAATAATTTCTGCTATGCTGGAGATGTTTTCATTTGTGGAATTTTTCCAAGCAAAGGAAGATTTTCAGTTGGTACAATTTCTATGATGACCGTAGAGCCAGCTGACTGCTCTGGGATTGTAAAGCTAAACTGCTCGAGATAGAACAAGAACTGCCTGAAAGGTGAAAACTTGCAGGAAAAATGGGGTGGGCCACTTAGTTCTTGAAATGAAACAAGGTGCAGATTAGGAATCATTGTGGTTTGCCAGAAGTTGCTGGTCATAGAAGCCTGTTTAAGGGCTCACTGTCAACAAGGAAGTCATGGGCAGCACTTAAAGTGGCTCACCTCTGATTTATTCATAAAGCTCACACGAGCACTTGGCTTTGTTCTTGCTCTAGTAAGGGGGACTGATGCCAATAAGAACAGGAATAAAGAGCTCCTTGCATGGTCCAGTAGTGAATAGCACTTTACCTCAAAGCCTGACCTCCTTTCCCGAGGTCTGTTATGCTACAGTCGACTCTGATTGGCTGAGCGTTCTCAGATGAATTGACAGAAGAGGTTATAACAGTTATCTACTCTGTAAACTCCATAGTATATATGAGGAGAACTGTGTAACTGGAACTTGGGTTCTAACTTAACCTAAAGGTTGTGACATTCATGCTAAATGGAAAAGTTTCCCTTTCCCCTCTTTTTAAAGCTTGAAGAGTTTCACATTTAATAATGGTCAGAAAAAGATTGTTCCTTTCTAATTGAAGAAGACAATGCCCTCGGAAGGAAATGGGTTTTGACAATCCCTTTTTCCATTAAAATGAATTTAGAGAGATTTAGTAACGTAGGGAATTAAGGGTTCGAGAGTAAAATCCGTCCTACACGGGGAGGGGAGTAGAAACAAAGAAATGGGCTTGCAGATTGATTAGCCGTGTTTATCTGAGAAGCTTCATTTGTGCCACTTCACAGATTATGCTCTGCTCCAGCCGCCCCTCTGGAGGAGAAGGGGCCTTTAAGAGACAGTCAGATGGCTGGTTTGCTGGGGCAGAGGTTGAGTCGAGTTACTTAAATCCCCAGAGCAACATTTAGTTAATGCTAGTCTTTTTTTTTTTTTTTTTTCCCTTCCCTGATCCTGTCCACTCTGGCTTCCCTTTTCTCCTTTTGATGAAGTTGGTCTCTTACTCCTTAAAGTGCATATATTTACACAAAAATTTCCTCAAATTTTCACAACACATTAACCCAGAAGAGCCATATTAGGAGATGGTGATGAGAGTTAATGATATATCTTTAGATAAAGCCATCCTCCCGTGCAATCACATCAGAGTCATCAGCTCATTTGTCATGGCTGAAGTGAAAATGTCAGGACCAATGAGTGTATGAGTGCTGAAGGGGGCGAAAGGGCTTTTGGAGAAAGATATTTTTGTGCTGGGAGCCGGCCATGGCTTAGATTTAGCTCCAGGGAAATATTGGGATTAGCCAACACCGTGTACAAATCCTTAGCATAACAGAATTAGTTGGGAAAATGGAGAGGTGGGGGTCATGAGGATGGGCACATTTCTGGAGACATGCTCTAGGCTGCAGGCCAGAAACCATGGTAAAGAATGAGATGATTTATTAAAAGTATTTTCAGGCATGTGTTGTATGCAGTCTCATTGATTCCGGGAAGATTGAAGCCGTAGATTTGAATGACATCAAGGGAAGACCTGCCGTAATGTACACTAAATATGTATACATGGCTTTTGTGTTAAATTTAGCTGTATTAAAAGAATTTTGACCCTAACATCTAAACATGTTTCAGGGAGGTAGTATTCGAGCGCACAAAGATAATATTCAGGCATAAAGCACTTTTGACAGTACCTTTAGAGTGGAAGTTAATACTTAATTTAAATAACAGTAATTATGCTGGAATACTTGTTGCATTGTTGGGTTTACACAAAACCCAGAAGCTAAACTTTCTTTACACAGACTTCACTCTGAAACTTTAATTGAAAAGTAACTGATTTTCTTTAGCTCCAGAAGTTCTTATCTTTGAGAGACCAGTACTAGCAGATTTATTTCATTTTGGATCCAGCGAACTGTTCTCTTTCAGATAATGTACTCATACAGCCTTTTCTTGCTTAATTCTATTGATTTACAGTGTTAAAGTGAAATAATCTGATACCTGTTTCCTGCCCTTTGAGTATTTGTCGTCAAAGAGGCTGATTAGTTTTTTTTTTTTCCCCCAGCTCTTTAGCAGTTTTAAATGTATAATTATCATTGCATGTCATTTGATAGCTGCACTAATTGCTGCCAACTATTGTCTGTTTGCACTTAATGCTGAAACCTGATCAACATCCTTCTTTGGTTGATGTTTGGTGGTAAACTTTAATTAACTCTTATTGCATTGAAGAAGAGTTCAGGCTTGGTGCTAACTAATCATTTACCTTCATTATGTCCTGACAGCTCCACTTGTTCTTGGTCCTAATAGATACACCAGTCAGTAAATAAACCTGCAAACCTTATGCCTTGTAGTTGCTCCACACTGATATTTTGCTACTTAAAGTATAAGATAATTGGGCCCAGATAATTAGTTAGTTAGTTTAGTATCTCTAGTTCTGCAGACACTAATCTTAATTGCCTCTTTCATGCTGGACAACTTCATTTTAATAGAAACTGTAGATTTGAGATAACATTATTCCTTCAACATGGTTCCTATGAACATGCATCTTTTGAATCAATACAATTAACCTTGTCTCCTGTTGGAATTCTTGTCATTATTTTTCCTGAAATACTTTTCCTGTAATGATATTGAAGTTAAAGTAATCAGGTTACCAGCAGATCATGTAAAATTCAACTCAAAATTGCTGGCTGCTTGATTTTAATTTGTCTGACATCAAGTTTGTTTGAAAAGGGATAATATGTGGGTAAACCAAGGAGCTTATAATTATGGTTGACGTTTGTTTGTTTATAATGAAATTTAATTAACGTGCATACATTTAAAACACAAAAGTTAATTACTGAATTGCACACTTCACTTATGGACAGCAGCCAAATTAACTTTCAGGCCAAACAAACAAACAAACAAACCACACACATACACAAAAAGCAAACAAGAGGCTCTTCATAATAGAAATAAAATAACCAACAAATCTGAGTGATCAAACATAAATTTGCCAACATTTCATCCAGAAGAAACATTTCATTGCACTTAGGTTCTCTATGTTAGTCTCTATGTTAGTCCACTTAGGTTTCTAATATAAAATAATTTAAAATATCTACATGGGATATAAAAAGAGACTTGCATTTGATAGACTAAGAGTCTTGGATAGTAAGAGGGCACTTGGTAGTGATTTAAGAAATTATACATATAACTTTCTTCATTAAAACTATTTTGAATTGTTTGAAATCATTGCCCTGGGAATAGGATTGTTTGCTGGAATACCTGACCTGTGATTAATTTTATGAAGATAATTATGGTAGGTTTAGCCTGCAAGGAATGACATTTTTCAAAAAAAATAATAATAATATACTTATACTACTATGCTTATGCTATATTGGTTATGAGATCATATTGTGGGACTCATGAAATACAAATAATTATACAATTATTTCCTCATTTAAATATTTAGTTGTCAGTATTTCAATAATGAATTTTATATATTAATAGACAAAGAAGAAAAAAATGCATGTATATGTTAGGATATATTGTCTTCACATTGTATATGAGAAAAATGTATGTGTGAAATGGTTTTCACTAGTCTGGTAAATCCGTTCCTGAAGCCCAATATTCTATAGTTATATTTACCTTGATGAAACCAATTAAGATGAATTTTTTAAATGTTCCTATGTGACAACTTAAAAGCATTATCAACTAAACACTCAAACTGGGTGTATGCCAGAGAGATTAGTCAATTATGTTTTAAAGACTAGAAATCATATAAAAAACATGGCAAATATGATTTATAAATTTTAAAAATGATTAATTCAGTACATGCTTTTCCAAGGAAAACTAAAGGTTTCCATGTTTAGACTTTCTATTTCAAAGTTTTATTTACTTGAAATTTCAAATATAGTAGGGATTGAGGGAGAGGGGTCTGAGAAGGGAAAATGATTCTGTCCGTCATTGAGATGCTTTGTAAAATGAGGGTAGTTTACACAACCTTTTAGTATTTCCAGAGAGTATATTTATATGTGTTTTAATATAGCACCAACTAATTGATTTGTAGATTAATATTTATTTAGGGAAAAAAATTAAAAGGATCATAGAGTCATCTAACTCTAATGCTACTTTGCATAGATGAGACAAAGGGAGGATGATTAATACTTAAGTATGGCTGGGTAATGGCATCCAGAGGTACCTTTTTCTTCTATAAAGAAAGCAAAAGCAAAAAAAAAAAAAAAAAGGTTGGTATATTCTCACAGTATTGGCAAACAACAGCTTTCTAGTAATGCTTTAGCTGATTAGGACATCCTTACCCTTTAATGAAGCAATCACTACAAAGCCCCAATGTCAGCTGGAATACTGACAAAACAGTATCAAAGAAAGAATCAGAGAGAGGCACTGAACATAATTACAGTTCATGTCCTTTCTCACACCAATGCAAACTATTCATTTTCAATTAGAATGAATAAGAAAATTAGAAATCAGTTAGATTGGTTAAAAGGACCAAAGTTTGTTTACAGAGGATAGCTAAAGTATTAGGTCCATTTTGCTCACTGATTATGAAATTTTCCTGAAGCAAACAAATAAAATGAGTCATATTGGTGTAATTTGGTTAAGGAGAGATTATTGATTTCTCTCTAAGGAAAGTAGCTGGAGTTTGATTAAAGTTGCGAAGAAAACTGAGTAAAATTCCTATTTCCCACAACTAATCAAATTAAGAACTATCGGACCCATTGGCAAAGAGTACTTTTCCTCTTTAGTTCTCCAACACATGTGTTTAATGACATGTAATTGTCATTTAAAGTCCATGGAGGTTTAGAGACGAGAGAGAGAGAATGAGGGAAAATGAGGCTGGAAAGAGAGGGAGAGGAAGAGGAAGAAAAAACTAGAGGCAGAAGCATCGATTATAAGGGTCCTGATTATGAGAAGGAAATAAATCTTCACTGAATAGCTAATTTAGGTTTTAATGAGAAAAATGAGAGGTAAACAGGGGAAAATGACTTCATTGACTTACACACTCATGTTTGTCTTTGTCAACTTTCCCGTTTTAAAAATGTGCTTGGTTTAGGTGCTTACTATATTTGGTTACATCCTTCTATTCAAACTTAATTACCTTCTCCCCTTTGTCGTGACATGGGTGGAAAGTTTTTGCCGTGTCAGGAGAGGTCGTCACACATTCTTTTGCAGCTCTGTTCATTAATTCCTTCTTGCAGAAGCATTTTCTCTCGTGCTGGGAAGGTAGAAGGGTGTAACAGAAGACCCCTGAAACATCAGCAGGAAGCTCTAAGCTGGTTAATGCAGTATAATTGTCTGGACATAGACTGGTCTTTGTTTGTGTGGTTCACTCCGAATCAGCTGTAATTAACTCCAGAGTGTTTCCAGATTGCCAGCAAAGAAAAATTACAGCTTTTCTGTTTTAAATTGTAAAGCTCACAAACATTAACTATGCAGATTGCTTTTACTTTGATATATTTCTATCCTGCAAGAGAAAAAAAAAGCTTATTTGCCCCGCCCCCATCTGTAAAAATGTGCTTTTGTTAAGTTACGTAATTTAGTGTCTATTGGAACATAATGGTCCCTTAATACTTTGGTTTGAAATCCTTTTACTCAATATTTTCAATCCTTTGACATCCTTGTATTTGCCTTCTTTATTGCTAACGTTTTTAATACTGCACTGGGGAAGAAGTTATGCGATCTTTAATGGGATACTAAACATATACTAAAATAAGCAAACTGCAGAGAAAGCTGAGTAAAGAAAACCACCAGCAACCAACTTAAAAGACTGAGATCAAATATGTATTCTGACGTAACTGGTACTTCTACACAGGTACTTTACCTGTGTTTTGATATACATCAAAAGCCAGATTTCACTACTCTCTCGTCTTGGTCAGCACACCACACCCTTCTAAAAGCTTCTGTACAGTAGTTTGTAATTATGAATTCCAGCATGGGTAAAAATGAGGTAGCAGTGTGAGCTAGTACAGCCTAGGACACAAAAGATCTGTCAGCAAATGATGCAAAGAAAAAAACAGTCCAGCCAAAAAATCTTTTTTTTTTTTCTTTCTTCTGAATTTAACAATAAGGAATTTAAGCTTCAATGTGGCTTTAGCAACCGAAGAAAAGAAGCTCTTGGTGTCTGCATAATACCACTTTGATGGATTTTTTTCATCAGTTCTCTGTACGTGGCAACAAATAAACAAGTATAATTATACTTGTGAAGGTCTATTCATTGCTTTGTCAGGATTAGATATATGTGCCGTTTTCACACTGCGCCTCTCTTTTGTCTTTGCCTAACTCACTATGACATATTGATAGAGGATTTGGGATGGGGAAAAGGCCACAGCAGAGACAGTGACGACCTTTTGGAAACTTGATATAATTCAAGGATTTTTATTTATCTTCTATATATATACATATATATATATATATATTTAGGATTTGTAACTTGTTATCATATTCCCTTGTAAGTGGACAACTTTTAACCCGTTTAAAATGGAATTGCAACTCAAAGTGTTATGAGTTGGCTAAAGAGCAGATGAGAATAAAAACAATAGGCAAATGGGCACAGTGGTCTTCTTTCCCAGCACTTAGCAGAGTGGCTAACCTAGCATTCCTTTCCCATTATTCTGTCCTCTTGATCAGATCACGTTCTTTTTAATCATTTCACAAACACTGTCTCACTGTGCTACAGAGGAGGGCTGGGACAATCTCAATTAAAAAACAGAGGTAAAACTGGCCTGATTTTGGGTTCTAATGGGAACTCTGCTTTCTGAATGCAAAGGAATTCTTCTGTTGTTCAGAAAGCACCCCCTTTCATTAGCCAGCCTCCTGGTAGGTGGGTTTGGTCATTTAGCAGAGAAGAGTTTAGGCAGCAGTGACTGCAGGACGAAAGCAAGGCAGAACAAGCAATAAAAGTTCTTTTCTGCATGTTGTCCATTAGTTCCGAAAAAGGGATTTACATGATCAAAGTCACTGATCTTGTGAATTACTGAGAATACCCAAAACTGTGTACATGTATTCTAAGCAGACCAGCAGGTATGTATTGTTCTGAATTTAGCATTAAAATTATGTTAGGTTTTCTCTTTGAGATTTCTTGAGGACTTTGGTGATTTTTTTTTAAATAGAATGTATGGCAGTAGAGAATAGAAATTGGTGAAGACTAAATAGAAAGCAGCTTAAACGGTGAAGCAACCTTTACAGTGAGTTTACTTGTTATGCAGTCATTTTGGAATGAATTCTGTGGTTTAAGTTAAATGGTTGTCTTTGTGGTCTTTTAACTGGGACTTATAAACTTTAGTGTAAATTTCCTAAGTGGGACACGTTGATAAAAGAAAGATCTTGTCTGACACTGGTGACAGTGAAATCACTTAGCATCATATTCAGTGTCACGGTACATATTGATCTAAATAACTTTAACCGCACAAACTAAAGCGATTCCATCCAAACATGCTGGTAAACACTGCCATGGTCATAGTCTATGGCTACAAATTTAAAAATCAGGTAAATCTATTACTAGCTCTATCAGTTCAGATAGTTTTGTTACTGTTGCTTTTGGAATTAAATGTAAATTTAATTGCAGAGAAGACTTACTATGTATTTGACTTAGTTTCTGATTAATGTGTAGCTTGTGAGAAGAACTTGATAGGCAATTTTGTGTAAAGTTATGTGGGAGTATTGTAACAAAATATATCCTGCCACATTGCCGTGATCTGTGATGGACACTGTAGTATAGTTTTCATAATTTTTTTTTCACACAGCAATAATGTCGTTACATTTTTGAAAGTTACTTCTGGCTCTGTTAAGATAAAATAAAAAGAGAGGATCTACTTCATATAGAGAAATATTGACATGAGTCCATGAATGGACTCTGCAGTATTTCATATAGAGAAATATTGCAGAATCCATTCGGCATCTGGCCAAAATTATTAACTGCACATTACGTATAACTCATTTGGGGAGCATTCAGCATGTGTGTAATAATTCTAGTAAGTGTTTTTGTAGGCTGAGAACTGTTGTAGGCGTGGAGGTAAAAGAGAATTCAAATAATAAAAATAGCTCAGAAGCTTCTTTACGAAGCTGTAAAGTGTTTGAGAACTTTCCTCACTCTTGTAATTAAGGTGAATTTTCTTCCACATATCTGCCGAAGTCATCATAGGAAAGAAAAAAAATAACTACTTTGGGTCCTGGAACTTTACATTTTAATCTAGGATCATTAATTTAGTATTATTTACCACCTTGCTTCCACTCCAACTCTCCAGTTTCTTCCTGTCTTCCTCATATCTTTTAGTCCATCAAGGGATTCTATTTTAGACATTTTGGCTGCCTTCAGTATGTATACCTTGTACAGATTTGGTAAATGCAAAGGTAAACATTAATGTTTGTGGACTAATTAGAAAATTATTAGGTTTTCACGCTTTTGGGGGTTTATCAGATTATTTCAGAGAGTTTTAAAAGCTGCATGCATGCCGTGAGGATAATTAACCTGGAGCTCTTCAATGATTAAAATTACACACTAAGCTTTGTGATGTTTGATTTGTGAGCAATTAGAATGTCATTTTAACCATCTTAGATACCAAAACGAATTTTGATTTTATTATCAATCCATGCAGATCTTTTGATGTATTTGAAACTGATGACTTCCTCTCTGATTTAGCTAAGATGAAATTTGATTACAGTAAAGAGAGTATGAAGAAGTTATTCTTCATACTTAATATGCCAGTGACCTTCAAAGATGTCTTTCTTATAGAAGAACTTTTGAAAAGGAATTTCTAAAATGCCTAGTAATATTGATGAGTCCAGAGTTATGTTTTTCTTCTTAGCTCTCTGCCACTGTGAAGTCTACACAATAGAATGTAGAGGTGGGAGGGGCATCCAGGGTGAGTCATCGCATGTCCATCCTCTCCAATATACATAATGCAGTATAGCCAGGTCCCCAATAGAACACGTAATGCAGTATAGCCGCGTCAACCTTCCTTGTTTCAGAAATTGTCAGCGTGCGAGAAAGTGTTGATACTTTCTTTTTTGCTTTTTGCTTTGAAGTTCTGAGTCCCTTCTGTTTGGAGATTTGAAAGAAGATGGATTACCTGTTTCATAAAATCAAGATGGTGCCTGGGTCACAGAATGAAAACAAGCACTAAAGTTTGAGACCACTCAGCTCTCGTGTATAGTGGAATCATTCTGCAAATGGAGAGATCTGCAGGGACTCAGAGAAGCTTAAGCCCTAATTAAGCTGCTCTTCCAGTAGCTGAGGTTTGCAGGTACACACACAAGTGGGCACACACATACATATTCACACACAGAAGGGGAACGCATTATTACCAACTTATGCCCAACTTTCCCCTGGTACCTTGCCATGCTACCAGAAACTGATATGGCTTTGCAGAGTGCATCTTATTCTCAACAAAGGGAGTTTATGGCCTAAGATGCTTGCCTGGAGAAAGCTAAAAAAAAAAAAAAAAAGATTGAAGTATTTTCATCAGTAGTGCCTGGGTATGATTTGTTAAGCCAAAGGAGATGTTGATTGAGGCAGCGGTTGAGAGATGGGCAACTCACCAGGATTGATAACATCAAAATGGTATTTGGAATGGTGTTCATTACGTATTGCAGTGGAAAAAAAAAAAAAAAAGTGAATACGATTTGTCCCCTAGGATGATAGGACTGGTTGCAGTAAATATTAATTTCTGTTCTGGTGCCTATTGAGGTGACTGAAGTGTGGGGAAGAATTGTGATTGGTGCTTAATCAGAGCCAGCCAGATACCTGCTGAGAGCTTTTGCACAAGGAAGATTTGTAGTAAGCTGATTTACCGGCAAAATGAAAACCAGAGAAGAGTTTGGTTCGTGCTGCCTGTGACTGTAATATTTCTCATTTTAAGGCTCCTTTATTGTTGGTCTCCCTCCCACGTGCATCCCCCCTTCTAGTCACTGCCTGATAAAGTAAAAGGTAAATTTAAAAAATTACAAGTTATTTGTGTTGTCCTTTTATTCCTGCTATCATCTATGAAAGCCATTTAGATTTCTATTAAAGGGGGTGTTAAAGCTTTTACGTATGTTCTCTCCGTTTTCAGAAAACAGGAATGAAAAGAAAATATGGCTTACTGATATGAATTTTAGATTTGTGATGAATGCTCATAGTGATTTCAAAAACACTTTGGATGTCTAGGCATGCCTGTGATAGCTATCTACATTATTTTGCTACATTTATACAAAGTCTGTCTGTGATAGATAGGTATGCTGGTTTTAAGTTTTTCCCCTCACCTTTTTAGATAGTATGAGTTTACAGCAGCTGTAAATTAGTGATGGGCTATTAGTGAGCTGTGTCGTTATTTAATAAAAATGGCTCCTCTCACCTTATTTTTTATCCAGGTCCCTGACAGGCTGGATGAAATGAGATCCCCATGTAGCAATTGCCATGGAAACCTGTGACTCCCCTCCTATCTCAAGGCAGGAAAATGGGCAGAGCACATCAAAGCTATGTGGAACGGCACAACTTGATAATGAGGTGCCAGAGAAAGTTGCAGGGATGGAGCCTGACAGGGAAAACAGCTCCACAGATGACAACCTGAAAACCGATGAGTGCAAAAGTGAAGTCTTGCTGGGTTTCAGCGTCGAGAATGCAGCTGCCACTCAGGTTACCTCAGCCAAGGAGATACCGTGCAACGAATGTGCTACTTCTTTTCCCAGTTTACAGAAATACATGGAACACCACTGCCCGAATGCCCGCCTTCCGGCCCTGAAGGATGACAACGAGAGCGAGATCAGCGAGTTAGAGGACAGTGACGTGGAAAATCTAACCGGGGAGATCGTTTACCAGCCTGATGGGTCAGCTTATATAATTGAGGACTCCAAAGAAAGTGGGCAGAATGCACAGACTGGGGCAAATAGCAAACTCTTTTCTACAGCGATGTTTCTGGACTCCCTGGCGTCGGCTGGAGAGAAGAGTGATCATTCTGCTTCTGCACCTCTGTCGTTCTACCCACAGATCATCAACACTTTTCATATCGCTTCATCCCTCGGGAAACCATTTACGGCCGATCAGGCTTTCCCAAATACCTCAGCACTAGCAGGAGTTGGTCCTGTGTTGCACAGTTTCCGTGTCTATGATCTCCGACACAAGAGAGAGAAAGACTATCTAACCAGTGATGGCTCAGCCAAAAACTCCTGTGTGTCCAAAGATGTCCCCAACAATGTGGACTTGTCCAAATTCGATGGTTGTGTTAGCGATGGGAAAAGGAAACCTGTTTTAATGTGTTTCTTGTGCAAGTTGTCTTTCGGTTATATCAGGTCATTCGTAACCCATGCTGTGCATGATCATCGGATGACCCTTAACGAGGAGGAACAGAAGCTCCTCGGTAACAAATGCGTCTCCGCCATAATACAGGGGATCGGCAAAGACAAAGAACCTCTTATAAGCTTTCTGGAACCAAAAAAATCCACTTCTGTTTATCCCCATTTTTCTACTACAAACCTCATAGGACCCGACCCAACCTTCCGCGGTTTATGGAGCGCTTTTCATGTTGAAAATGGTGACTCTTTGCCGGCTGACTTTGCCTTCTTGAAGGGGAGCGCGAACACCCCCGGCTCAGCAGAGCAGCCGCTGGGGATCACCCAAATGCCAAAGGCTGAAGTCACTCTGGGGGGGCTGTCTAGTTTAGTAGTGAACACCCCGATTACCTCCATCTCCCTCAGCCACTCATCGTCTGAGTCTAGCAAGACGTCAGAGAGCAAAGACCAAGAGAACAACAACTGTGAAAGGCCAAAAGAGAGCAACACTTTGCACCCTAACGGGGGGTGCCCGGTCAAGAGCGAGCCCACCGAGGCGGGAGATGAGGACGAAGAGGATGCGTACTCCAATGAACTTGACGACGAGGAAGCATTAGGTGAACTCACCGATAGTATTGGTAACAAAGATTTCCCTCTCTTAAACCAAAGCATTTCTCCTTTATCATCCAGTGTGCTAAAATTCATTGAAAAGGGCCCCTCGTCCTCCTCGGCCACTGTTTCTGACGACCCAGAAAAGAAAAAGCAGGCTTCCGCCGTCAGGGCCGGGGGCGGTGTCGCCACCGGCTACGGCATCAGTGGCAAGGACTTGGCGGAAGCGAGTGCCAGCCAAGACGGTGCCACGGCTGCTCACGCAAGTGAGACGGCCCGGGGGGACGAAGACGGCGCGGCCGCTCTGCACCAGCACGGCTTCACCCCGAGCGCCCCCAGCACCCCGGGGCCCGGCGGGGACGGCTCACCGGGCAGTGGCATCGAGTGTCCCAAGTGCGACACGGTTTTGGGGTCCTCGAGGTCTCTTGGGGGTCATATGACTATGATGCACTCAAGGAACTCATGCAAAACCCTGAAATGTCCCAAATGTAACTGGCACTACAAGTATCAGCAGACCCTGGAGGCCCACATGAAGGAGAAACACCCCGAGCCGGGCGGCTCCTGTGTTTATTGTAAGACTGGACAGCCTCACCCCAGGCTCGCCCGGGGCGAGAGTTACACGTGTGGCTATAAACCCTTCCGCTGTGAGGTTTGTAACTACTCTACCACTACCAAAGGCAACCTCAGTATTCATATGCAGTCGGACAAGCACCTGAACAATGTGCAGAATCTCCAAAACGGCAACGGCGAGCAGGTGTTCGGCCACTCGGCCCCGACCTCCAACCCTAGCCTCGGTGGCTGCGGGACCCCCTCTCCGTCCAAACCCAAGCAGAAACCCACCTGGCGCTGTGAGGTGTGCGATTACGAAACCAACGTGGCCCGGAACCTGCGGATTCACATGACCAGTGAAAAGCACATGCACAACATGATGCTCCTGCAGCAGAACATGAAGCAGATCCAGCATAACCTGCACCTGGGCCTCGCCCCGGCCGAGGCGGAGCTGTATCAGTACTACCTAGCCCAGAACATAGGCCTGACCGGGATGAAGCTGGAAAACCCCGGCGACCCGCAGTTGATGATCAATCCCTTCCAGCTGGACCCGGCGACAGCGGCCGCCCTGGCACCGGGACTTGGTCAGTATTTACTGCTTTTCCGCACTGCTGTTAGTTTCTCATCACATTTTGATTTGGCGTGATGCACCCAGATAAAGTGGTGAGTGCCAACAAATGGGGGACAGTTTACTAGAAGGGACTTTCTCTTTAAGCTGGATAATCCACCCATTTGTGCTTCACTTCAAACCTGAATTCACTTCAGAGAGGCAGGAGTTAAGGGAGCAAGGACAGCAGAAGAGGAGTTGGCAAACTTTGTTTTCCTGTAACAGGTTGATGAACAAATACTAATTGTCATTAATTGCCTGTCATCGTTAGTGATACCTTACTAGGTTTATAGCTTCGATTTCGGCAATTATGCACTCAAATATCAAACCTGAGCTTCCGAAGGGAATGCCATTATTTTTCGTGAAAATTTTTTGAAAAATAGTTTAAGGTCTGTGATTGAAGATAATTAAACGAACATTAATACCGTTACCTTACCCCAGATATTTGGCGGCAGATTGCAAGGCACGCATACAGTATTAGCCAAATCTCATCACGCTTTTAGACGAATTGCGAAATAACAATTAGTGCTCATGTAAGTTTATCTAGGTGCTTAAATTGCAAGCACGTGACTGTGTTGTTATGGTATTGATCAACTTTCCTGCCCTCGAAAATACAAATTTCAGAATGACATCATGCCCAGTAGGAGTAATTAAAGCTATCTGATGAGGGAATTTAGAAGTTGAAAGGGATGATTGTAATTGATCCTGATTCAATCCTATTATAGCTTTTTATAGTTTAAGCTCTAGAGAAAGCACATTCCTTGTCAAGACTTTATTTTACAGATTCCTTTGTGTGCGCTGTGTTTTCCAGTCTCTATTTTTCCTCTTAATTTTTTTTTCCTGTAGTAAATAATGAGCTGCCGCCTGAAATCCGGCTTGCCAGTGGTCAGCTAATGGGTGATGACCTGTCCCTCCTTACTGCAGGAGAGCTGTCACCTTATATCAGTGACCCAGCGCTGAAGCTATTCCAGTGTGCTGTTTGCAACAAATTCACCTCTGACAGCCTGGAGGCCCTAAGCGTGCATGTGAGCAGTGAGCGCTCCCTCCCAGAAGAGGAATGGAGGGCTGTAATTGGAGATATCTACCAGTGCAAGCTCTGTAACTACAACACTCAGCTCAAAGCCAACTTCCAGCTCCACTGCAAGACTGATAAACATATGCAGAAATATCAACTTGTGGCTCACATTAAAGAAGGGGGCAAAAGCAATGAGTGGAGGCTGAAGTGCATTGCCATTGGCAACCCTGTTCACCTAAAATGTAACGCCTGTGACTACTACACCAACAGCGTGGATAAATTACGCTTGCATACCACCAATCACAGGCACGAGGCAGCCCTGAAGCTCTACAAGGTAAGCAGTGTCATCCATTTCTGTTGGCACAGAGTAGAGGAGAGAATTAACTGTTTTGGAGCTTGGACCACAAATCTGCAAGTTAAGGAAAAAAGAGAGGGAAAAAAAATATAGAGAAGGGCAAGAGCCACAGTTTCTGCTTCACATTGCTAAATGCAGAGCCTGTTGAAGTAGATGGAATCGGAAAATATATTTAAAGGATTTGCCATATGTCCCTTTTACACGTATCTCCGTGGGATTGATCACTCTACTGGTTGCCCTGAAATAAAATCACTTTTCTGAGTGTTTCCGTATATAAGATAATACTCTTAAACCTCTTTTATTGATTGATCAAAAACAACATAGCAACCCTCTTAGCTAAGTATTAATGGCTTCAGGGAGCAGAGGACAAAAGTAGCGCTGCCCTGTGAGTGCATCATCTTTTGTTTGGTGACAAACAAGGATGATCCAAACACAATGTGTGGTTTTTGGGTTTTTTTTTTCCCTGCAAGCTCCTGGTGGTATTGAGTAAAAACACGCGCTCCCTTAGCATCAGTTGTCAGTCTCCTACTTAACTCTGTTGTTATTTTGCATGACTTTTCCCAGCTAGTAAAGTTTTTAACCCTCTCAGTGGGTGTGGCTCAGGTAAAAATGTTCATTGAATGGCAACTAGACTTTTAATATTACAGGGGAAAAAAATATATATACGGATGTAATGAACACACGCAAGCGATGAACATCATTTGTTACATACCTTGTCTTGACTTTTTCTGAACCCTAATTACTGGTTAATTTATTTTCTGCAGTTTGTTTACTGGATTGGCTGGATTGTCTTGGTTCATGTACAAATGTAACAGATTCATTTCTATGATGAATAACTTGGTAACTTCTAAAAACTTCTTTTGTCCAGAGGATATTAAAATTCAGAAAATAGGGGCTTCCCTGGTGGCGCAGTGGTTGAGAGTCTGCCTGCTGATGCAGGGGACACGGGTTCGCGCCCCGGTCAGGGAAGATCCCACATGCCATGGAGTGGCTGGGCCCGTGAGCCATGGCCGCCGAGCCTGCGCATCCGGAGCCTGTGCTCCGCAACGGGAGAGGCCACAGCAGTGAGAGGCCCGTGTACCACAAAAAAAAAAAAAAAAATTGCAAACCATTAGTCATCGTAACAAGCTCTAAATATGATTACAAAATCCATTTTGCAAGTGTTATCTATTGATTTATACTAGAAATCAGTGATAACTATACTATCAGGAGGCAACCAGTGATTATAATACCTATGGCTCTTCTAATGCTCTTTCGAACTATAAACAGACCACAAAAAGAGCAGATTGTGGCTATCTCGAGCAGGGGCAAGAATTATTCATTTGGGTTGGCCTGCCACTATTTGTTTGGGCTGTTTCTTGAAGTTCAATCCTGGATTGATGTACTGAGCGTGAAAACCTAAAGTCGTGGTGTGAGAATTTGTAACGTTGTTCCTGTAATATCGGCTCTCTGTGGATCAATAATGAAAGCATTAGATTTGGGTTATACAGTTTGAGGGGAGTACAGGCCCTGACGTAAGATGGAAAGCTTCTAAGTTGATGGTATTGCAAATGTAATATAATGGATTAATTGTATTATAATTCATAGCTTTTACAGCAACAGTTGACAGCCATTCACTTGTCAACTTTTCTTCTGCTGATACCTGAACTATTAAAACTTTTAGAACACCTAGGAGAAAAAAAAATAAACAGTAAGTTTGTATAAATAATAGATCTCGACCCTGGGAGCTATGTAGAATATTCATGAACTGTGTTTGGATTCACACGGCCCCTCTAACACTTTAAATTAACATGTTGTGAATAGAAGATATAAATGTACAAAATTTTCTGTTTTATTAATATCATGTGGGAAGCTAAAGAAAGGTAGAGCATTCCTGTTTATTTTCTCAGGAAAGGTTATTTAATCTAATTGTTTGACGATTATTTACACATGTGTATGTGTGTATTAAGTTTATCCATTCATTCCATGAGTATGGATTGACTACCCTCACTGTATATAGAGCAGTTTGCTAGGTGTCAGGGTTACCCTTGAAGTTCCTTTTCAGAGAGAGTTGGATGTTGTCTTTGAAAGTGTAACAACCAGATGAGATTGAACTTGCTTATAGAGAGGGCCTTAAAGCAGAGAGAGCTTTAGATCTCAGAACCAAAGGCTATATGTACTCTTACCTTAAAAATGTTATGTCATATATAAATTGACTTTTCCCCCATCTTCTTTATTTGCTTATCTCTTAAATACCCAAGTGTCCTTGCGGTGTGGTGTCTAAAAATGGTCAACAAACAAATAAAAACACACTTTGAACAAACTTACCTTGAATTAAAGGAAGATGGAAGAGATAAATATTGGAGCCATTGAAACTTGGTATTGGGCAATTGAACTATATTATTTTGCATTAGCCTTCAAGGAGCATTCATTCTTTCTAGAAGTCACTACAAAAGTTCCTCCGGAGTAGCAATGTGTTGAGGATGCTGTTTCTAAACTGATTTACAGGAACTGAGTGAGTCAGATCCAGAGGATTTTCAAGTGCAGTAATGAGGATATTAGCAAGCTTGGTCGGCTTGTGTCGGCAAAATTGCTCCATAAGTAACATTAATTGCTTTTAAATGAGACCCTAACAAATTGGCCTAGGCCTGGAAAAAAATGATGGTTTGTAATATGGCGAAAATATTAAAATTAGACTGAAAATGGTGTCTGAGCTAATGACTAGATAATAATCACCTATATAAAATTCATTTTCATTAGGAGTTTAATTTACATCATTTTGCATCGTGAATTATTCAGACTTCAAGGGAAAGTGACAAGTAGCAGTTAAAAGACAAATACAGAGCTGGGAGTAAACAGCTCTTCTCCTCATTGACAGCATATTGATTCATAACACTCCAAATGTGGGGATCTGTCGGGGCAATTTGAATAGGCCACTTACCACTTGCATGGTCAGCCTGAAGCAGTATTACCTCAAAGATGTGTGTGTCCTTATTCCAGTTTAAGGAGGTTAAAGGTTAAAGGTTAAGGGGTAGCTTAAAAGCATGATCTGCCTAGCTGCTTAACTTTAACCTGATCAATTTAATGAAAATCTGTTTTACAGATGTTGTTTTAATGTATTTGGCAGGATTTAGGCAGCTTTAACATTAGACGTATGCTAGTAAAAATTATTTCTTTATTTGACCAGAACAACACCTTTCCTTTCATGTTTAAGGTAGAAGGCTTGTGGGTTACGGTATTTTGGCAAAGAACCCAGGGGCAGAATGTGTTGATGATTTTTCCATATGGACTCAGAAAAAGAATACCTTTATGTCTATTGCTAACGATGACTGCAAAAACAAACAAAGCTGTGTTCATTTTCTGGCAGTATTCTTTACCTTAGGATTTGTTTTTTAAAGGAATTTTGTTATTGTTAAGAAAAGCTTACTCCTTTCTTCAGGCAAACTTCTCTGAAGCAGTAAGCACTATTAAATTTTGATACTCTTTTCCTCTGGAAATTTTAAAGATGAAGCAAAATTGGGCTAGGAAATTCAAACGATAAAATGAAACTGCTGGGCTTCCCTGGTGGCGCAGTGGTTGAGAGTCCGCCTGCCGATGCAGGGGGCGTGGGTTCGTGCCCCGGTCCGGGAAGATCCCACATGCCGCGGAGCAGCTGGGCCCGTGAGCCATGGCCGCTGAGCCTGCGCGTCCGGAGCCTGTGCTCCGCAACGGGAGAGGCCACAGCAGTGAGAGGCCCGTGTACCGCAAAAGAGTTAAAAAAAAAAAAAAAAAAAAAAAAAAGAGAAACTGCAGATTGACCTTAATCTTCCCTTTTAATGTCTATAAAGTGAGGTTAATAAGTACTGAATGCATAGATGGCTACAATCAGTGTTGCAAGGTAAAGTGTGTGTGTGTGTGTGTGTGTGTGTGTGTGTGTGTGTGTGCATCTGTATATAATGCCAACACAGTGTTCTCAGCTAAGCACTTTATTAGATTTGATTATGTTTTCCCAATTTCAAGCCTCTGCATCCTTTACAAATTTCTGTCGATTGATATTCACATAATGAATCCTCAATAAATATTTGTAAGATGAATAATGGACTAATGCATGAACTGAGACATATTAAAGAAACTCCTTTACTTCCAACCCTCATTAAAAAAAGAATGCACTGCAATTTGGTCTACCCCTTAAATGATCTCAATCCTTTTCTAAAGTGTCCAGTAAAAAGATTCAATGAAAACCACTTAGCACTACATGTTCCAACTGAGAAAGAACAAATAAGACTTTGGTAATATTTCAGATTTACAGTTTACCTTATTCTTGCCTTAGAATGACCGAGACTTTTCTGGCCAGCTGATTGGTCGACCAGCATCCCGTGCAGGGCATGCAAATACACTTGCCACACCTGTGCTTTAGCTGCTTTGATGATATTATATTGTATTTTTAAGTGAGGTGTTCACAGCTTCGCTGGTTCAAAGTCAAAAGCTTAATTATACTAGTTTTTTATTTTCTTCCTGCATCTGCTAGTTGTGAAGGAGAATCATCTGTCTGAATTCCATAATGCTGTTTTCATATTTGGATTTCAAATTGGCTGAGGGCAGTGAATGAATCTCTTGTCTCCATGGTGAGCAAAGGACGACACGTGGGATTTAGTCCTAGGTAACTTTTAGTGTAACATTCCCCCAAGGAATATTTTTGGAGTTTTCTCATTATCCATGTTATGGATGAAAGAATCCGGGTTAAGAACTAAAATCAAGGTGCCGGGGAGGGTCACAGAAGAGAATGCAAAAACCACGCCGGGCAAAGTATGTGGCAAGGAAATAAAAAATGGAATAATTAGCTTCACCTGCCTTTTCTGCTGTTTCTTTTTTTTTAACTGGTAGGAAAAAGTAACCCAATCAGTTTGGAATTAATAAAGAATTACAAGCATTTTCATTTCAATAGGCCTGAGCCCAACTTTGCAATTTAAAATCAAATATACCCAATATGTACCATCTCAATTATTGAACTGTCATTGTCCCAGTGCGATGGTAAAAGAGGTTAGGAGATTGCGTGGTACCCATATGCATAAAAGTCATTGTGCAAAAGGAAATTGGAATATGTGTGTGTATCTAAAAAAACAAAACAGGTTTTTCTTAATCTTATTCTAGTCATTTGTTTACATGAAGAAAGCTGTTTTCAGAGATAAACAAAAGTTCTTTTCTGTTGCTAAACATTAACGTGAAGATGGAAAATTTTGCACTTTTTGTGTTAGTTTCAGATTTCTGTTCCTTTCAAGGTTGAAATGCAGTGTGAAATTTAATTTCAGTTGCAGGATTTATTTTTTAAAAAAGTAATCACAACTCAAGTTATTCTGTTGTATTCTCATATAAAAAGACAAGGCAGAGGTTGAGAAAACAAGTTTCTGTAGTAGAAAAATACATGCTTGCCTAATACTTATAACTAATAAATATACAGATCAAATAGAGGTCAGCTGGTTAGCTAATAGCAACTAATAAATCACTAGTGTTTTCAGATCACAATGTAATTGGCCAGCCCTACTACTATGTCTACTTCTGTTTTTAAGCTTGACATTTACTGAAGCACAGCCATGTGTTGGAACACGGCTACTCCAGCACAAATATGGGCATTCTCACTGCATTCACATGGCGAGAAATATATACTACATTAGGAGCTGAGAACCCTGTTTGTATTCCACTAGGAAGAAATGACCAAAAATGTCTGTCTATCCAGATACATAATAGATAGATAGATACACATATATATATATAGATATATATTGATACATACCAATCCCTAGAAGGACTACTTTAGACCAGGTATTAACAACTTATTACATCCATGTCAGGATAGATAAAATGATTTTTAATGTGTGAAATTGTTAACAAACCCAGACGAAATTTAAAGAAAGCAAAGCGTGTCATTGGAATCCTCCTATTTTATTTCTGACACATCTTTGCTTAACTAGTGCTACCATCTCCCCACACATCAGGCACACGCAGTTATTCTCTTCTCTCTTTTGCTGAAATCCTTACTGTTTCCTCATCTAGAACTTCTCTTCATGGAAGTACTCCGTGTTGTGAGATTACCCATCTAATTCCCCAAAGAAAATGAGCATTCCTTTCATTAAGGAGGAAAGAAGCCTTTTTCATAAAAGCAGAGTAGTGCATCCAAAGGTGTAAATGACTTTCAGATCTTTCCCAAGGTGCATTTGGTTTTAAAGGAACCGCTTGACCTGGATGAATTTCTAATGTGTGAGGGGGGACGGTGGTTACATCAGGGATGGGGTTGTGATAGGGCGGTGCCCCACCCTAAGAGCTTCCTGAGTTTCCCTTCTTCCAGATACACACACGCACACACACACACACACACACACACACACCCCACACACACATCACACCCAACCCTCCACTTCAGAGAAGCAGTAAAAACTCTGGCACTACCACTCATTTCACTCCAGGACCATGTCAACTCAGACTTTGGGATTTATGTTACTGTTTTTGTATAACTTGTGCTCATTCTGTCTCATGTGAAGTGTAGGTATGGTTTAACCCAAATTAATAAATCCCTATGTGTCCCCCAACCTGAGGTCATTTAGGGAATGCAGACAAAGGTGTTATATCTCATAATGAACGTGCTCTCCCTGTCTGTTTCTTTGGCTTCCACGTAAACATCCCTGTCAGTGGAGCTCGTTTAAAATCGCTGAAATGTTCAGATGGGTCCTAGGATGGCACGCGGTAAGGCGGCCAGAGTCATATGTTAAGCAGGCCTTGCGCTGCCGAAAGGGTCTTGGCCCGGCAGGGGGGTGGGGGGGGGAGGAGCTGGCATGTGCATAATGACCACGGTTCTGCTTCCAGAACATCTGGCCGGCCTGCGTTCTACTGGAAATGCTTTACCAAGTTCGCTTGGAGTCTGATCCTCTGCTTAGGCTGAGTTCAATTAGACGTGGAGATTTGTTCATTATTCAGATAATTCAAGCCTTCAAAGGCACTTTTTCCCCCCAAATCATCAGTGTATTGCGGGAGAGCTTATGATGATATGATTATTCAAAAGAGGAACAACGATGGAGGCATAGACCCCAAGAACCCATTAGGAAGATTCTGTAACCTAAGAGGAGTATGGTGATTGACGTTCTGTTTGCAGAATGCCCAAATGACGTCCCAAGTTCTACTTCTGATAAATACAGAAACGTTCATTAAGCACTTCCTCTGGGCCAGGTTTTTAAATGTCTCTGTTTATGGAGGTTGTGTCCCATTAATGAGGAAGGATACAAACCATCTTCTCTAAGGTGATGCTTCCTAACTCACTCTGTTCTTCCAATGTGGCAGGGACATTAATCAAATTAAGGTTGAATCCATATACTAGCCCTTGAAAGCTTCCATGCTTTTTTTCAACAATGGTTGGTCAAAAGGCTGAGTGTGACTCCTTTCTTGGGTCATCAGTAGATGTAGAACAATGTCACTTGTATATCTTGGCTGACTCATTGCTCTCTTGCAGTGTACAACTTTGTTAGTCAGTTTCAGACAAAGGTTATGGTGGGAATTACAGAGCAGGATAGAGCTTTTCTATTTCTTGGAACATTTATGTTGTTCTTTAAACATGAGGATGGTGCCACTGATGCATTGCCTAGAAAATGAAGAAGAGAACCACTTACTAAAGAATGCAAAATGGGGCTTCCCTGGTGGCGCAGTGGTTGAGAGTCCACCTGCCGATGCAGGGGACGCAGGTTCGTGCCCTGGTCCGGGAAGATCCCACATGCCGTGGAGTGGCTGGGCCCGTGAGCCATGGCCGCTGAGCCTGTGCGTCCGGAGCTTGTGCTCCACAACGGGAGAGGCCACAACAGTGAGAGGCCCGTGTACCACAAAAAAAAAAAAAAAAAAAAGAATGCAAAATGTGTCAGATTATAACTTCAGTCAATTCCCTTGTAGAACCAGGATGCTACTTTAGTTTGAGTCTTGGAAGATCTTTCTAACTTCAGCCTGCAGTACTGTCGAGAATTCTGCTTAAAGGTAAATTATTGTAATGACAGTTCTGTATTATCACAAATAACACTTACATGTGGCGACATTTCATTTCACTCGGTTTTATAATATTTTATTAACACTCTAGGTTTCCTAAAGGAAAAGTACTTTTGCAGCTTTGACTATAATACGTACATATATTAAATATGTATATGTAAATATAAATGTGTATTGAGACCATATTCTCAATACTTTATTGATACAGATTTTCCTAAATACTTTCTTTCATTGGAAATATTAGGAGGCATAGAATATACACTTATCTCTCCTTGTTGCTTAAGGGATAAATGTTAGGGTTATATTTTCTGATTACTCAATTTTTAGGGAGTAGTGTGGAGGACAGTTAGGGTTGAAGAATTCTTTGTCCCTGGATATCTGCTGATAAAAATTAGTGGAATGCAGTGCTGAGGATGGAAAGAAATGAGCTATTGATAAGTCCAACTGTATTGCTTAATTCGAATTTGGGAGGAAAGCTTTAAAAGTTTCACATACTGATTTTCAGTCCATGATTATGTGTCTTGTGTCGAGAAGAGCCTCATTTATAGCTAGAGTTGGTAATTGACTGTCTTTGTATGATTTACAAGCTACTGGAAAGAATCTCACCAAAAATATCCCTTCTTCTGATGCCAGTTTGTTGTCAGTGACACTGTATTGATACTTGACTTATCCATTTATCAATGGCACAACTTTTTGAACAACAATCGTAAGTTAAAGCATTTTATGTGCATTATCTCATTTACTTTTCCCAACAGTTATAGGTTGTTTTTCCCATTAAGACATATGAGGAAACTGAGATTCAGAGCAAAACTCCTTGTTCAAGTCCTCGCAGATAGTAAGAGCACGTGCTGGGGTTCTTACTCTTGTCTCTTTTCAACCCAAGCCTTCACCTACAGTATAAAGCTTTGCTAATGAAAACATTTTGTTGTAATACTTGAGAACAGGAAGAACAGGGAGTGCAAAAGGAAGAGAAGGGCTGGGGGCCTCAGAGACAAATGACTGTTTTGTCCAGGGTTAGTTATTTTGGAGCCCACCTTTATTCCTTCAAGTTACAGATTCCCTTAAAGACACTGCAGATGCAATGTAACATAAGAGCTGGCTGGTAGGGTTTGCACCCACGATTGCAGTCAACTGGCGTGATGAACTTACACCTCTTGCGGGCATCTCCAAGCCCGAAGGAGAGACTGCTGGTTCAAACTGTTACCTGACTCTTTCCTATCATAACAGAATTCTTTCCCTTTAAAGAAACTTTCCTTTTGCTGGCATTTTGGGGTGTTTGGTATATTAAATAGTAAAGGACTCATAGAATATTTATCACTTCGAGTGCCTGAGCTCTCAGTGTTTGCAAGTTAAGCACCTTTGGAAGCTGCCTTAATTCATTCAGGTCACCAGGGTACTTCAGCAGTAATGTACTAAATGGTACCCTGCTGACCTGAAAGATGGAATGTGCCTCCCTAAGCATTTAACTTCCTACATAGCAACAAGTAAAGCACAGTCTGCTCTCTGCCCAGGACCTGAGTCTCCTCTTCCCTCTTCCTGACATCCTTATAACTACTGGAGAAAGTCCTATTCATTTGCTACGTAACTAGCATTTTTAAAAACTTATCTTGTTTTGAATTATTATTATTTTATTTTTTTTGCGGTACGCGGGCCTCTCACTGCTGTGGCCTCTCCCGTTGCGGAGCACAGGCTCCGGACGCGCAGGCTCAGCGGCCATGGCTCACGGGCCCAGCCGCTCCGCGGCATGTGGGATCCTCCCGGACCGGGGCACGAACCCGCGTCCCCTGCATCGGCAGGCGGACTCTCAACCAGTGCGCCACCAGGGGAAGCCCTATTATTTTTTTAACTTGTATCTTTTACTTCTTACTTCGATTCATTTTGTTCCAAGCTTCCAGGAATTTTCTTTCCACCATAGGTTTCTAATGCACTCCCTTCCTCTCTCTCCTCCTCGAAATTTTGCTAATGATTCCAAGCAACCGGCCCACATCTTTTTAGAACTATTGACATGGACTTCCCTTAGAGATGCTTGAGGAAAGCTTGCCTTCCTGAATCTGGCTACCGATCCTGCAAAAAATTCTCAGTCATTGACACCAATGCAGTTGACCGTACTCATTAATGAAATATTCTTTTAATGGAAAGTAAGAATAGTCTTAGTTTTGAAGTGACCGAACTGTTAGCAGGAGAGAAGCTCCCAATACCAAAGCTGGTGTGTGTAAAGGATGCAAGGACATTTGGATAATTATGATGGGCAGTATCTTTTAAAGGCTTTAAATATTTCTAACTATTTATTTGGCAGGCCTGAAAATAATACTAGCATATGTCCTTAGAGCCTGAAGTCATTCATTGTTCAGTTGTGGGAAATCAGGTAGCAAGTCTGATTGCCATCACCTCTGGAAGAGTGTCAGTTTACAAAGTATCTCCTTTAAACTCAACATATATTCAGCACTTACCACTAAGTAACAGGGCAGGTGACACCAGACATGAGGGAAGGGGAGAATGATTCCTCAATTTACACCAAATAAATAGTGTCATTTTTTAAAATAAGATTAGCATGCTAAAATGGAAAATATGTAAACAGCGGAATATACCTTTCAGAATTTATTTCATTTGGTGAATTGATATTACACAAACTTTGGAAGGGAGAAAACGCGCTCCTACTTACTATGAGATACTATCACCGCTTTTTAAACAGAGGCCCCTCAATGTCTTTTGAGAAAGAATTTGACTAAAAGCAAGTTGTGGTTTAATTTATTTGTTTTGGTTCATTATAATTTTTATTAGCAAATTAAGTAATTAAAAAAAGCCTATTTGGATGGAACCATCGTACCAAGTTTTTCCATCATGAGTATTTCCTGAGAAGATACTCCCCAGGCTCATAACCAAATTCCTTAAAAATAGATCCAAAGAGAATTCATAAATAACTTTTTTTTTTTTCCCAAAGAAATAGAGTCTCTGGCTCTGTTAATTCCTTAAATAGTAGAAAAACTAAGATGGGTTTTATGAAGAATTCTTTAGTTTTTAGAGTATTCATTCTTAACATGGCAATAGAATTACCATCCTTTAAGTCAGAAATGCAAAAATTTCCTATTGCTTAATAGTGTCGATATTTACTTAGATGTATGTTTCAAAATAGACTCTCAGGTATAACATTTACTTATAAGTTCCTGTAGCATGTACTAGGTCATTTTATTTCTTCCTGTAGAACTGTGGCAACCCCTTTAAAAGTAATGGCTTCATAACTTATTGGAAAAGAATTGATACAGAATTACATCGAAATTGATTGTTTTTTAAAGTCTGTGAACGCTTTTCTAAAAAATGAACCATTTAATTCTTTATCAGTGGGTATAGAAGAATGTGGATATATTCAGTTCTCACGTGTTTGGTGATTATAAAGTCAAAATGCCACTACTCCAGTGATGTTTTCAGTATGTATACAAGGAGACCTACCTAAACCTATTTTGCTCAAACCCTGAAACAAATTGCATGCTCATGTGCGCGCGCGCGCGCGTGGGTGTGTGTCTGTGTGTATGTGAGAGAGAGAAATGAGTGAGAATACAGTATACGAAGACTTATTTTAAAAAATTGTTGAAGATTATGAGTTAATCATTAACGCTTATTTATTTTGTTTTAAAGTAGAACTCAGAAATCTCTTCCTGCAAATTGTAAGTGTTCTCAGTCCCTAGAGGTAATAAACCTTTGATGATGTTGTGCAAGACTCGTCCTCAAGCCCTGAAATCAGTTCTGTATGTACACATGACTAATCAAAGGTTCAGGGAACAGGTTATGATTTGGTAAAAGCGATAGGTGCTCCAGAAAGTAAATGGCCTTACCAACTGGGGGAGCACATTTAGCCTTTTTTCACCTTATAGAAGGCAGGTCCTAGTCCCACCATTGGAGCAGGTATCTTTTTACAAAGGCTTGAGCACTAAGTCTTTTGAAAAGTTCTCTTTTAAAGCAAGGAGTTTCTCAAATTAATATCTATCTAATTAGTACTCTACTCTTTTCTTTGCCTTAAAGTCACAACAGATACAAGACACTTAGACTCAAAAGTATCCCTGAAATTCAGGGAATTAGGTAATCAGAGCAAATATCTTCTTAAATTGATCAACTGTCAATGTCCATAGGGGAAAATGATGAAATAAGACAGCAATCTCAATAATTAAGCATGAAATTATTTAGGAAAATGTGAGTAAAAGTCTCAAGAAATCAGTTCTAAAATAGAAAAGGGAGGAACTAAAAGAACTAAAGTACAAAACCTACCATGTGGGCAGTGCAGCGAATGTTGAGGCCATTGTATTCTGGTTTCTTGCTGCGTTTTTTTTTTTTTTTAATCTGCAACAGCTTTGTTGAGGTATAATTCATGTACCACGAAATTCACCCATTTAAAGCATCTAATTAAACGTTTTTTAGAATAGTCACAGAATTATGCAATCATCACCACAATTGATTTCAGAACATTTTCAACACTCCAAAAAGAAATCCTGTGCCATTTACCCTCCCCCCTCAATAATCCCAACCTCCCCTGTCCCGGCCCTAGGCAGCTACTAATTGCCTTCTGTCTATATAGACTCCTTATCCTCAACATTTCATATAAATGGAATCATACTATGCATGGTCCTTTGTGACTGGCTTCTTCCACTGAGCATGTTTTCGAGATTCATCCATATTGTAGCATGAATCAGTACTTCATACCTTTTTATTATGGAATTTCCATGGCATGGATAAACTACATTTATTTATCCTCTCATCGGTTGATGGGCATTTGAGTTGTTTCCACTTTTGGGCTATGATGAATAATGGTGCTATGAACATTTGTGGATAGGTTTTTGTGTGGACATGTGTTTTCATTCTCTTAGGTTTATACCTAGAAGTGGAATTCCCAAAAGAGCAATCACTGACATTAACTGGACTCAGTACTGCTGGTCACTTCTTATTTATACCTGATCAGCTTCTATTCCCTTTCCCTTTAACAAATATTACACATGTTTATCACTCTTCTGATGCCCTTTATTCATCTTCTGCTCCATGGCCAACAAGTGCAGTGAGAAAAATTTGAACATTTATTGAGCACTTACTAGGTGGCAGGTAATCTTCTAAGTTCTTTAAATATATGAACTCATTTCATTCTAACAGCAAACCTATTAAGTAGACATTATTATTATACCCATTTTGAAGATGAAGAAACTAAGGCGATGAAAGCTTAATTAATTTATCAAAGGTCACATAGCTGGTAACAGTGCCAGCTGAGTCAGGATTTATACTTGGATTGACTGGTTCCAGCACCCACCGTCTTAAAGAGGACACTTTGTCCCAGTGAAGATACATTGAGAAAGATGCCTGGAAAGGAAGGCCTTATTTGTGGCATGTAAGAGTATAACTGTAATAGCTGATCTTTGGGAAGAACATCCTCTGAGAGGGAAAGAAAAGAAGTAATGATGAGATGGATAGAGATTTAGAGACTTTGGGAGGGGGTAGTGAGGGCTGGCAAATTAGAAAGATCAGTGATAACATTACATAGTTTTTAGTTCTTTTTTATGTCAGAATGTAAACCATTATTTGGTTTATACAGTGTTCTTTGAAAAATGTTTATGAACTGAATTCTCCATATTGAATGAAAAATCGGTATATTTTATAATTACTGAAACACATTTTGTTAGATTGGTGTGTTAGTAACACACAAAAGCTTGTTTGTCCTCATTGCACTGTGCTAGTGAATAAAATAGACACAGAGGGTATATGAAGCAGTTCCCGTCCTCGAGAAGCTCTGCAGGTTTTCGAAGAAACCATACAATGCATTTTATCTGTGCTTTATTTTCCCTTGTGAATTGTCCCTAACAGCTTTTCTGAATTCCAGAAGTTTGTAGGGACATTTTTAGTCCTCTATATAACACATTTTAGCAATGTTTACTCCTTTGTGTCATCCAGAAAGTTAATATTTAGATTTCCTGTGGCATTTACGGAAGAAATTAGATTCCTGCCTTGCAGAACTTTGATAAAGTGGCTGTTTGTTTCCACACAAGATGTCCCATTGTTGAAAAATAATGTGAAAAATAATGCACAGTAACAGTATAATTTAAATTTTCTCTCCCTCTTGCCTCCCACTCTCCACCTATGTGATGTTTTGTGAGCATGATTTTTATGTTTTCAGAGTAGTAAAGATGTGGATAAAGTGAAATATTACTTGGTGCTTTTTTTTTTTTTTGCCAACTAGAAGGATTCTTTTTCTTTTTCTAGATATAAAAACAAAAATAGACTTGTTTCTAATAGCTAATCTAATTAATCAGTGGTAAATGGTCTTGATATTTTATCTGTAGATATTTCAGGCATCATCCTATTTTATTCAAACACTTACAACTGACCTTGACGTTTTCAATTTCCAGAGACCTCCTGCTTACATGGGTAGGGTAAGGTCAGGGTTTGGGCTGACAGTGTTCCTACTGTTAGAACATAACATTGCATAATTTCTCCTTTCTGTTTTACTCTGAAAAAAGTTTTTAAGGAAAAGTTACGCAAGAAAATATGATAAGCTCTCATATTGTCTCAGGCTAAAAGATTCCCTAGAGCTGCTTTCTTGAGTCTGAAACACAGTGAGACTGAAAGATTGGATGACTATTTCGGCACTTACGTCCAGGAACACTGATGAACTTAATAAGCCTTGACAAGGTGGGTATCACTTTTGATGCCCTCCCATTATTAGTATATTGGGGGTGGGGTGTGGTGGGAGAGTGTGGGGTGATGTCTCAGAGAAAGGCAGTGGCAGATATGCCCATCTATCTCCCTGCAGCCCTCTGTAGCTCAAGAAAAGTTTAAAAGAGTAGGCATTTTCTGTCTTTAGGCATCCAGCTGACTTTCTCACTCTTTATGTGGTTTTTGGCAAGCATTTCTGTGCCTTAGTTAATATATTAGTAAATGGAGAAAAAAACACTCCAATGAGTTCTAGAGATCTTAATTAAGGTACAGAAATAGCTTTGAAAACGCATTCTGAGATGAAAGCTTTTCTTATATGTGGAAAATATTACTCATGTCTTGTCAGCACATCTACTCCATTGGCATTGCTCTTTGTACTTGGAGATAATTTCTTCTTTTCTTATTATTGGTAAGACACTTCCCTTTTTAATTTCTGTGAGTGCACTTGGTTACACTACTATATCTAGGACTTGTCTGTCATTCCTGAAAAGCCATTCTTAACTTTCTCTCTCCAACTAGCCTTCAATTGAAATTTGCTTTGAAGAGGAATGTAGCTATATTACACTCATCAACTTAAATATGGGTAAATATAGCTCAGAGAAAATAACTATTTGTGTATCCTTTTATGTGCTTTAAATTCAATATCCATTCTTTCTTAGAAGTTTGCCCGCAGAAAAGGAACTCTGTATGACACTTTTAAATACCACTTTTCAAATATGCCAAATGTGTAGTAGTAAGTGGAGCTCTCACAGCTGAAAAATGAATGTTTAAAGCTTCTGTGTCTGGCATTAATTTGTTTCTGCCTTTTGGCTGCTGCCACAATTTTTTCATCTGTAAAATGGGTACTGAGTTACCATTATGATTAGAAAGTCAGCATTAATTTAACGGTCGTTGAGATCTGGTCTACACGTAATCACGTCTGTCATTCTTAGAGCTGAATTTATTCTGAGCTTTAACAAGTATTTCATCTTAAATTGCTGAAGTAGTTGCACGTATTTATCAGGTTTCAGATTTTCCATTGTTTTGTTTAATCTGCAGATATATGCTTATGTATTTTTCTTGTAAACAGGAAGCAGGGTAATAATTGTATATAGAGAAATAGCTAAACCACATCTCTGAATCCCCTGTTCTTTATTTACTTATTTGACTAATCATGTCACTTAATCTTTTGATAGCCCACTCTGTCGGGCCCTGTGCTGGGGAGTAAGGATATGGCATCAAACAAGACAGACACAGGCCTTTTGCTCTGGTAGAGCTTACAGTTTAGTGGAGGAAACAAGCATTAAACACAGAATCACATATGAGGCAAAGAAACAATTATTTACCTTTGTGAACAAATAATATAAGTAGTTGTTTTTGATCTGGCACGTTTATTTGTGTCATTAGTACATAGGTATTTGTGTAAATCAAACTCTTCCTCTACTCTTGAAAGAAAGTGAAGAATTTGAGTGAGACCCTGTATTGAGGTATTTAGAAAAGTAGCCGGGGATGAACTGAATTGACTCAGCTAGATATCGGCTGTCCTGTAGAAAAAGGCATTTATTTACCAGTGAGATCTGATCAGAGTGCAAGCACTTTTGAACTTGTTGTGGGGTGGGGGTTGGGGGTCAGGAAACATTTTTGTGAAAAGACATTCTGGAAACGGCTGCATATCCAGTTGACGGATTTGTGCAGAATGTGTGTGGAAGGCTGAATGAACTAAAGGTGAACATGAGATTCCCTGTAGGAACTTTCAAAACATACTGATGCCAAAGCTACCACCTCTGGGGGCGGGGTACAACCCGGGATCTCTTCATTTAAGTGGATGATACTGACCATCTGTCGGATTTGAGGATCCCTGGACTAGTGGGCTGTGAAGGTCGCCGTCGATCTGAAGACTCCTGAAACGGTAGTAACTGTGGAGGGTGTAATGAGCTGGGCTGCATTAGCATCTGCACCTCCTTGTTCAGAAGTGGAAGCCGTGTCTTCCGCTGTCCCTTGTGTTCTTTCCGTTCATGGGCTAAGACTTTGCTAGAGTCTGTCAGTCCTGCGTACTCTGTCTGAGGAAGTCGTGGAAGGCATAGCCCTCTGTCTTGCTCCTGGTTTTGCCCCTAAGGACAAAAGTCTGGCCTGTTTTGATATACCAAAAAAAAAAAAAAAAAATCCCATTTCAGCAGGAAAAATGACAAACCTTTATAAAGAAAACCTTTCTGCACAAAACAGCTGTTTTTTTGCTGAAAGTCTGGCACTTTAGTGAACTGTCGGGCCAAGAAACTACTCTCTCAGTCCAGATGTCGGTTAAAAAAAAAAAAAAAAAAATCTAAGGCCCCTGGATTGAATTTTGGAGGAACATCTTTGCTGGTAAATTTTTGGAATCATGCGTTGCCTCATCATAGTTGCAGAAATCCACTCTCCTCGTACACAAAGATATCCCCAGGCAGCAGATACATAGTCTGTTTTCTGAACAGGAATCTTACAGGTCTCAGGAGAGTCAGCTTCCACAGGCTTGCTGGGTTGTACGCTCATTTGTAGCTCTCTGTAATGATTCTGCAATTTCTCATTTTCTTGCTATTCTAAGAAGGCAAATCCTGAGGTTTGGTTTTTGGAGGTTTGCACATTCTCTTGCTTTCTCGCCGTAGACGTGGATATAAGTGTATGTGTGTGGGTTGTGTGTGAGGGGTGTGTGTGTGTGTGTAGGTATAGATGTGTGTATGTAGGTTTGTATATCACTTTATCTTGTTTATGAGAGAGAACCATGTATTGTTTCATCTATAATTTGACAATTTTCTTTTAATGATATCTGTACTTTTCTTTTCTCCCAAATATGGCATCTAATACAGATGCACTGGAAGCTACAATGACAACCAGTGCTAAAGAGAAGCAAGTAAATACAGTGATCAATTTCATAAGCAACAGAAACTATATTGTCAGAGCACACAGCCCTGAAAAAGTTATTGTATTTAACCACTTGCATGTTAAAGACTAGATCTTTGTCATAAAGAAATACCTTTTTTTTTGTAGATCAACTTGAAATAATCAATCAGTTCTGTGCTGACCCCTGATCTACTGTAAAATGCCAATGCCAAACTGTATCTGAGTCCCACTGGCCATATAGCCTGTGTCCCACAAAAGACCCAGATAAAACAATCCCTCTTCCCACCAACTGAAAGAGCAAGCTAATGAAATAACTGAGTTATTTGCTTAAAAAATAATCAAACCAGTGCTTCCCTGGTGGCACAGTGGTTGAGAGTCTGCCTGCAGATGCAGGGGACACGGGTTCGTGCCCCGGTCCGGGAAGATCCCACATGCCGCGGAGCAACTAGGCCCATGAGCCATGGCCGCTGAGCCTGCGCGTCCGGAGCCTGTGCTCTGCAACGGGAGAGGTCACAACAGTGAGAGGCCCGCGTACCGCCAAAAAAAAAAAAAAAAAAAATCAAACCAATCACTTCAAGATCTTTCTATTAATTTGACTGTCTAGATCAGTTACTTGAGTCCAGCTGATGCATGTAGATCAGTGCAGAATAGAAGTTTCCTGCCCTGCCTGGGCTGAGCCTTCGGCATTTAGTTATCTAAGGATGATGTTCCGTGAGCACACATAAGTGTATATAAACCTTTGGAGGTTTGTGCTCAAGTAAAAAACATAGGACAGTGTTACATGTTTGTGTGACCTAGAGCGGTTTGCTCTACGATGATGGACATCTCATCTGCCTGTGCCAGTATGAATGCAAGGATATTTCATAGTCATAATCTGTTAATACCAGTTAGCAGTGTCACAAATTAAAGCATTAGTGGATTTGTGTTGCTTGAGGAAGCAACTGATATAAAATGCCAGGAGGCTGGAGGAGTGGGGTAGTTGATTGTAACATAATTCTACATACCATGGGGTCTCCGTGCCGGTGGTGTGAAGCCTCGGAGTACACCTTCACAGGGAGATCAAATGAATAGTTCAGTGGACAAAAGATATATCATTAAGATGCATTAGTCCAGATACATCCTCAAGGGAAAATATTCTGGTGACTAGAAGATAACAAAAAACAAAAGAAGATATCCTTTTATTCACAGAAAAAGAAAGGTTTTACTATGTAAAAAAACCCAAACAAACCAAAAAACTGTTCATTGTACAGACAAAAAATTCTTCCCAGCATTTGAAGAAGTGCATTTTCTTTTTTTAAACTGAAGTATAGTTGATTTACAATGTTGTGTTAATTTCTGCTGTATAGCAAAGTGATTGTTATACATATGTATACATTCTTTTTTATGTTCTTTTCCATTACGGTTTATCACAGGTTATGTAAGATAGTGTCCTGTGCTATACAGTAGGACCCTGTTTTTTCTCCATCCTGTATGTAATAGTTTGCATCTGCTAATCCCAAACCCCCAATCCATCCCTCCCCCACCCACCCTCCCCCAGAAGAAGTACGTTTTCTACATTTGCATCGTTTTGGACCTCTACTCACTTAAATAAAAACTTAATGATGGTTTTCAAAATATATTTTTACAGGAAATGTTAATACTCCTGTGACAGAGATTTTGACCAAATCATTAATGTTGATACTATCATGAAGGACACATAACTCTCTTATCAAGAGAGCTGTCACCTGGGAATATGGAAACAATTGCGTAAATTATGGAAGGAATATTAGATTAAATTTCCTCTTTAACTTTAGTAGTGGTTTGAAAGAGTAATGCATTTATTACTGTAGCACATTTTGTATTTGCCTAGGCATTTAAATGATTTTTCATATTTCTCCCTTTTTAGCCTAGATTATGGATATATTCTGAGAGAAAGTTAGAGGGACTAACAATTACAGAGAATGAGAACCCGTGGTTAAAATTATATGCACATTGAACTACAATGAGGGTATTAAAAGTATTTCATCCCATTTGTAAAATATCTTCCGTGACTATGAAAGGGCAGTATTTTTCCAATTATATCTGCTTTAGCCTGCAACTGGATTACCTTATAAGAACTCTTATAAAGCAAAGAGTCCCAAAATAATTGAAAGTGGAAGGACAGATAAGCTGGGCATATAAAGGCCCTGAGCAAACTTCTCTCAACAGCATTCGCAGGACAGGAAAAAAAAAAAAAAAGTTTCTCTTAACTCCTGCTCAGGCCCAGGTGACCACTTTAAGCCTTAGCATCTGGTTGCTTCTTATTGACAGGGAGTGCCTACTGCATAATTTCTAGCTCAATTCTCCAGTGTCTGGAAGATTGCATTTTGATTCTCCCCCCAATATTAATAACCAGATTCGATCTGAGGCCTGTCCAAGGTCAGGTGGACGGGCCAGGTGAGCCTGTTTGTCTGTGTGCAGGAACTGTGACATCTACTCAGAGTGACAGGTGTTAACCTTCAGGCCACCAAAAGGAGCCTCTTCCTGCTGGGAACAAAGAGCCCCAGGGGCTGTGGCTGCCTACTCCTCCTAACACCCACCCCCGTGCTCATAATATTTTCCCACGTGATACACTGTTGAAGGAATGCATTTCAGAAGAGGTAAATGATTAAAATCAGCTCAATAAAAGCAATAATATCTATTTGCATTCTTGTTCACAACTTTGATTCAGATTTGACAGTGTTTTATGTGGATTGATTTTGCACGGCTTTTCCTTTTTTAGGTGAACGATGCAGCTAGGTATGGTTATTCCTGAAATGCCCCTAGGTTTTGCAAGTAAATTAGTACAGAAGCTCTAGAGTATGGGGTAAGACATATTTTAGAAACCAGATAAACAACTCTGGAAGCTCCAGAATTTGTAGTATTCTACTATGAAACATATCAAATAAACTCTTTTGGAAAAAAAAAAAAATCTTGCCTCTTTCTGGGTAAAAATTCCTAAGAAGCTATTTGATTCCTAATTGATTTTCTACATCAGTTGTTCATTGAATAGATAAGTAGTGCCTGTGATATTTGATTACAGAGCAAGGCACCCATTTAACCTTCTGTTCTTTCCAGGCCAGGATTTCAAATACAATAGAATGTTCCTCCCCAAGGCTCAGGAGGATTAGACAGCTAGCAGTAATCCCTGATAGGCTGAAATAGACCTGATAGAACTTCACCTCACTTGTTTAGGATTATGGTCATGAATTCAGCTCACCCAGCAGCATTAACCCTTTGCGGACTTGGGCTGGGCTGCTCTATCAGTAAAAGCAGTAAATAAGCAGAAACCTATTAATAAATTCTAAGCAGTTACATCTTACTTCTTGACCAAAGCATAATAATATATATATATTTTTTTGCTGTACGCGGGCCTCTCACTGTTGTGGCCTCTCCCGTTGCGGAGCACAGGCTCCGGACGCGCAGGCTCAGCGGCCATGGCTCACGGACCCAGCGGCTCCGCGGCAATGTGGGATCTTCCCGGACCAGGGCACGAACCCTTGTCCCCTGCATCGGCAGGCGGACTCTCAACCACTGCGCCACCAGGGAAGCCCAGCATAATAATAATTTTAAAGTTAGGACAGATGTGTGCTCTACACTGATCTGCCAAAATTTTCTGTCTTAAATATGTCTCGAGATTTATATTACTTTATCTTCTTAAATATAATTTTGTTTCAGAAACTTTATGAAAAGTTCTGGTTCGTGGAATAGCTTTCCCACCACGGTCATGCTAAAATCATCTTGTGGAAGCGAAGGATAAATGACTTCATATAAAGTAGGCCCTTGATGTTCTAGGTTAACTGGAACCAAAGCAAGTAGGAAAATCCCCAAACCTCATTTTAGCCAGTGGTTTCCAGTCTCTTCCTTTTCCTTTCATAGAGCAAATTCCATAGGTTTGAGTTGAATTCTCTCTCTTTCCCCTCTGGGGGATATGAAAATGAGCTGAGAAATGGCCAAGAGGCAGGAAATCAGTGGGTGAAAAAGAACTTAGTTAAAAGGTATAGTTAATCCATAGATTGGAAAGTCAGCCCATGTTAATCAAAGGGACACAAGGAAGGGCATACACTCTTTCAACGCTGGCAGCAGTACTGGCCTTTATCATGGTTTTTAAATAATTTACATTGAAATCTGCTCCTGACACTATTAGGCCATCAAAATAAGTCCCACGCAAAGTCACAGGTTTGAAATGGGTGATTAGTGACAACGAATCTGGGAGAGTCCCCCCAATCGTTATGAAAGTGATTACCCTGAATCATCCAGGTCTTTTTGTGTTGACTCTTTAAAAATTCATATTCACAACTACTTCTATTAATTATTGAAATCAGTGATTCTGGTTTGGATGATTAGAACATTCCCTACCATGCTCATAGGTTTTAGAGTAATGTAAGTTTTATTTGAGAGACTTAACCGTCTAATAATGTTGTGATGGTGACTATGACCTCATTGCCTATGGTAATATTTCAAGGTCAGAGATAATTTAATGCTAAAGCATTGGTCCTTCCCCCTCCTTTCCTGAAATTTATTTTGTTAGTGGTTCTTAAAGGGTTTAATTAGAGCAAACATTTGTTTTTATTAAAACATTTTAGTAGAACAAATACAATCACAATAAAAGGACAACTATGAAGAGTTTTTGGAAGCATTTGCATTTGCTGTCCTTTACCACATTTCCTGCGCTACAGATTTACTGCAGTGGTAATGATAGCCAACATCAAGATTACAAGAGGAGAAATATGGTGCGTACCTTGTGCTTTGAAGCTTAGCTTTTTGTAAGAACTAAAAAATAAATCCAGTGAGTAAATGGATGAGATTAAGGCTGAAGCAATGACCCTGCTCTAATAATAACATTTTGTTTTTGTTTGGTAGAGAGTGAAGAGGTGCCGTGAAGTGGGGAGTTGTGACTTGAAATGATTCTGGCAAATCTTTAATTAATCCTTCATTTTAGTTACTTTTTTATACAAAATATCTAGTTGTCCTGGTTTTAAAGAACAAAAGATGATTTCTGTTGTTCCATTTAGGTGACATATTATTCCAATTAATTGGAAAAGTGCTCCCATGGGATGGATGACTCGAGGATGGGGCCTCTTAGACTTGGTCTCTTACTGTGGTCCTGGATTTGCCATTTTCTCCTGACATGCTTTTACATATGCTGTTGCTGAGATTCCAGTTCTTTGTTGTATGTTATAAAATTCTATTGCATCAGCATGAACAAAACAGAAATATTATAGACGTGAACCTTTCACCCCAAAAGACATATAACAGATTGAAAAGCTCCAGACCAGGGTAACAAGAATGCTTGCAGGCAGCATGGATGGGTTTACAGATGACTAAAAGCTGGTATTAATAAATCTCAAAAGGAGAAGAATAGGAGCAGAATTTACTGAAGTCTATGAAATAATAAAGAGATGTGAAGCTAGGCCATGTGCCTCTTTGTACTGTGTGTCAGAAAGAAACTGGAAATCCTTCCGTGTCACTGGGAGCAAACACATTTCAAAGTGACAAAGGAGAACTTGGTGTTTGTTTTTCTATTTGTTAATAAAAAGTAATTTACCTCTGGAATAATTGAGTTAGAAGATTCTGGAAAAACTAACTCATCTTGGAATCATAAGGATAAAGGAGACCTTGAGGAGACTTCTCCCTGGCAGACAGGCAATATTAAAACCATCTCCCAACGAAGTCCATCTGTATTATTTTTAAAGAGAAGGAACTGGTTTAGTTGCGGCCAATGGAATGCTTTGTGACCACATGAACAAAGAGATAATAACTGAAGAGTTTAAAACTCTGAAGCAAAATTGATTCTGCAAACTTTGTTCACATAATATGCTGTTGCAAAAATTCTTAAGTTTTCTAAAAGAGTTTTGCCTCAATAGGGTACTTTTAAAGCCACTTTTTAAGATACCCTGGGATATGCAAACTTAGTTAACACATGGTCCCTGAATTGGGGATGGTAAGAGATACCCACAAACTACTACTACACCATATATAAAGCTCCTACATTTTGTGTCAGCACAGAATACCAAAAATTCTACGTACCAAGGAATATTTTATGTCTACTATATTATTCAGTCCTCCCGACAGCCCAGCGAGGTACAGGCAGTTACCATTGCAGTTGTATGGATGAGAAGATGAGACCTAGCAAGGTCAAGTGTCTTACCCAGGGTCATACAGATAGTTGAGCAGCTGGGGTGTGAATACAGATTTGTCTGCCTGGAGACTGTGCTCTTAATCATTGTTCTTCACTGCTTAGCTTCTCTGAAGGCTGACATTATCAGTTGGGTCCAGGGACCCCTGGGGCATCCATTGATGAGCTTCCGAAAACGAAAGGCGTGGGGGATCAATCTTCTGGATGTATAAAAGAATCTGCATTTTCCCATCAAGGAATGTTTCCATACCTCTCATAAGATTCTCCAACCCTATAAATGTAAGAGCAAGCATCCTAGAAAGTGGACACAGAGAGCTACAAAGTGGTGAGACTTTTTATTAGTCCAGGAGAGTATGGCTAACTGGGTAAAACAGGAAAAGGATAGTGTTTGGTTGGAATCTTACAGGATCTGGATAGGTGGTTGTCAAGTCTGGAAGTAGGGAGAAGGGGAAGAAGCCCATTATCTGAGTCAGAAAAGAGGTGATTGTCTCCTCCCCAAGTTACAACCGACTCAGTATCATTGTAGACATTTACCTTCTTAGCAATGGTAGACTGTGATCCAGACGTTAGTAACAGTGGTACACGCCCAGGGAATCCATGATTTTTGTTTGTTTGTTTTTGGCTGTGCCGCATGGAATGCGGGATATCTTGGTTCCCCGACCTAGGGCTCAAACCCATGCCCCTGTAGTGGAAGCCTGAAGCCCTAATCACTGGACTGCCAGGGAAGTCCCTGCCCAGGGAATCCATGGGTTTGAGTGTGCATGGGAGCTGCTCTAACTTCTCTCCCATTCAGTCACTGATCTGTAGATGTCAGCAGACATTTCATTTCAAGCATAACTGAAGGAATGCTGAGTTTCCAAAGTAAGTCAATCTGTTGTTTCATATTTTCAGGATCAGTAAAGTAGAACAATGCTCTCTCAAGCTATAACAAAAATAGTATAACTGTATATTTCTGAATCAAAGGAATGAATGCTGGTCACACAGGAATTACTAATTTTAGCTAGCATCCTTCAAAGTGACTATGAGAACCAATTTTTACTTAATGTGATAACTGTAGGTACCACACTTATGATCAGAGTTTTTGTAAGGAGTAAAATATATGGTAATAGTTCCTAATAAGTCCTCAGGTGCTATTTTTTTCCATAAAAATGTTGTTATGAGTTGAATTCCTTTATCAAAGTATTATTATGTATGTCATCAGTATAAATGGGTTAATACAGGCATTTTCTGGTAAAGTAACTTTTTTCAAAACTGTTTTACTTTTTAGAAGGGCAGTCTGTTTTATGGGATATTTAAGCGTATCTGTGTTAAAGGAATGTTCGTTGATAAATTATTCATATTCATAATATTTTATAAGTTCAAAAAGTTGTTAAAAATGAATGAAACAGCTACTGTCAATGTCACGTATATTTTGAGTGAAAACCATTTTTACCTAAAATTAAACATTCCTTTGGAGTTCTTGCAAAGCCAAGGCCTCGCTATTGGCCGTAACTATACCGTAAAACTAAAGAAGTAAAACACAACGGTAGTGCCTTAGTTTATTTTCAGGATCAAAATGCAAAATAAAACGTAGGAAAATATGAAAAGCAATATTTTTCAAACATGATTTGCTCTCATAAAACAGTTGCAAAAATAAGGAAGGGCTTTTCAAAATGTGCTTTTGCCTCAGTATCCCTTTGGAGAATTCTCCATTCGTTTGTTTCTGAGGCTGCATTTCTAATAATGGAGCTGTCATTTTCTTCATTCTTGCCTTTCGGAACAAGGGTGGGGGAAGATTAAAATAATCTTCAAAGCAGACACCATTACACTGAGTGGACCCTGGCATGCAAGCCGCTTTTCTAAAGCAGCACGTGACAGTTAAATATCCACTCAAAGCAGAGTATTTAGACAGAGCTTCATCCAGACTGTGGAGAGGCCTGGAATCATATATCCTTCTCTATGTCTAGCTCATGAAATAATCTAATACAATTGCCTTTTGTTTTTTAATTGCAGAAAAGAATCTGGATGTCCAGTGATTGTCAGGGGGAAAAAAATAGCGTTGTACAAAGCTTTAAATTAAAATGAAAGTGAAACAGTGTTAAGACCAGCAGAAAAGGATAGAGGTCTAGTCCATTTTTCTTGTGGGGAGTAAGCTCTCATATAGCTCGACTGGGCTGAGATACACTAGTGTCCAGAGAAGCTCACACTCCCCCAGTCTGTGCCCTTCGTGCACAGTGATCAATGGAGGCCCAGAGCCTGGAGGCGAGGGCGGGCAGGTGATGGGCAGTAAGGATAATACCTTTCATTTAAAGGAGAAAAAAATTTTTAATAACAAATGTTAAAGAACTGTTTTAAAACGTGTCCTCATTTCAGTTTTGAGTCAATGCTACTTGTCAGTGCCATAAATGGCAGTAAAAAGAAAAAAGAGTCATTAATTTTAGTAAATATTCCTTTTGCACTATATTAAGGTATATTCATATGCTGTACTCTCATTTTAAGAGCATGCCCAGATTGGATTTTCTTTTTCGTAAATGGCCCTGATGAAAGTCAATCTTCCAAGTGTTTTACAGTATTTGCGGTACGCGGGCCTCTCACTGCTGCGGCCTCTCCCGTTGCGGAGCACAGGCTCCGGACACGCAGGCTCAGTGGTCATGGCCCACGGGCCCAGCCGCTCCGCGGCATGCGGGATCCTCCCGGGCCGGGTCACGAACCCGTGTTCCCCGCATCGGCAGGCGGACTCTCAACCACTGCACCACCAGGGAAGCCCTGATTTTCCATTTTTAATGTCTTATGCTGATGCCAGATGATGTACCCAGCTAACCACTTTAAACTTTTCAGTAAAGGTTTGATAATAGATGTCATTATTGAATGTCCTCACGCATGCTCCTTTGAAACAAATGATCACCTATTAGAGGATAGAGACAAAACACATTTACTTGAATGCAATGTTTAATAAGGTACATCAGCATTTGTTTTTATTGGTATTGGTCTATGAATACTTTATGTGCTAATTTAGGGTTTAGGAGTACTTAGTCATCCAAGCTTTCCAGTCTGAAAAAGGCATGTACCTTAAACGCCAGCCTTTAATGTTTAGAACATATTTATAAAACATACTTGTCCTCTTCTTAAAATTGAAAACATCTGTTACAGATTTTCTGTTAAAAAGTTACGGACGAGAGACCCTGGTGATGAGGCAGTCTGCCATTTTGAATGGGAATTAAGCTGACAGTGCATTCTGCACCAGTGAGGCCGTGAAAACAAACAAACAAAAAAGGCAGATGGTTCATTTAGTTGAGTAATTGTAATTTGTTGTTCATTAAAAGTAATTCCCACACAGGCATTCTTTATTCTGATACAGTATATGGAAAATTTTACTCTGGAAACCTGACCTAATAATTTTTTTCTTTAGCATAATTTGCAATGACGTCTGATAGGCAGTTGATTAGAGCAGAATGATTTCTTTAGAATGAAAATTAATTATAATTTTTGCAGCTTTCATTAGTCTGCTTTTGTAACTACCCTGGCTAAACAGCAGGGGTTTAGCCCTGAAATGCTGAGTATCACTGGATCATTTGCAGTTCAGTCTCCCTTTTAAGATGATTGGACCTTTTCATTGCAGTTTCTACATCTCCATCAAATGAGGCTTCTCCATAAAAAATTTCAGTGCACTTTGAAATATACTTGAATATACGTTTACAGTAGCAAAGTTAGTATCATACTAATCTAACATCATACTGTGTAGTCTTTTAAACATATTCATGAATAGAGGCATATTTTCATCGTCAGTGTTATATAATATGTTACAGGGATATTTCCTGAATTTATACCAATTCTTACAGATGCACACAAATAGCAGAGATTTTAACAGTGGGGATTCCATTCTTTAGAGACATGTGAAATTGTTTGAAATACAATTTAAAGGAAGGAACATGATGTTGACACTGGATTGATGATGGAACAGATTTATAGAGGAACCAAGTTTGTTCCAGTGTTAAAATCTGATTGATGTACATAAAGTGATTTCAGAAAATTATCTTCTAAAAGAAATGTATGTCTGACAAAATCAGTAGGTATATCCTAGGAAGGAATTTGATCCTTTGTAAGTGTATACTATTTCTGCTGTGCCATTATGATATTTTTGTTATACACATCCACGTTGATATTAATGCAATTTTTCCAAAAGAAGATAAGAATTGTGGCGGGTTCTGAACCACCAGGGGAATTTATGCATTGGATTTATTTCACTTTGAAAATTCATTGCACTGGACTTCAGATTTTAGAAAGTGTTACAGGAATATCCAAGAAATAAACACTTCTCTATCAAGTGTTTTTTAACCATGGACCAAAAAAGCCCATCTTTTCTCCCTTCATGAAAAAGCATTAGAATTCAATAGAACTAGTGATATTTTGTTAGATATATAGCATTTTAATGAAATTTTTGGTAGATATTTTTTCATTCACAACTTCTTATATCCAGAGTTCTAAATTTTCGTAATTAACTATCCAGGAAATGGTTTTCACACTGTAAAGAAAGTCTTCTGTTTTATAACACAATTCCTGTTTCTGTGGAATATGAACAAGACAGTGTTTATTGTAGTCAGAAAAATTGTTGGCATGATTCTGCATAAGTGAAGAATCTCTGGATTGTCTCAAAGTGTTAGCTGCCCATTTGCAGACAAACAAGCTTTTAGTGTGCAATTTAGGTCAATGGATCGAGGGGAGAAGATGTGTTTAGGCGACAGATTTTAAATCACCATAATATAAATATGCTTCCCTTTTCATCCGGAATTTGCTTTCCTTCAAGGTAATTTAGTGCAGCAGACATGCACTTATGCCTATCTTTGTAATTTTAGGGATTAGGATAGTGAGGATTAAATGCTGACCCTTAATCTTCAATATCAACTTTAAGAGCGAAATATAATATGCAAATGGAACACATTCATTTTGTGTTTATATATTTTAATCTCTGTAATTTACTCTTAAGAAGATGGAAACTCATCTTTGCCTTATTTATTTTGAATCCTAAAGCAAGATGCCATTAAAATCTTTATCCTTCTGTCTTAGTGGATAAATGTTTATCCTTTAGGGCTTAGAATATAATTTTTTTTAAAAATGACTTTAACCTAACAACACTTTTCTATCAAGGGAAGTGACATGTGTGTCTGATGTAAAAGTGTAGTTAGACTTACTTGTGTTAAATACATGGCTATGTTGCAAAGACCAGCTCTGAGAAAAGTACACATGATATACTTTTGTTTTAAATTTATTTTTAAAAAAGTCAGTAAATTGAATTTTTATTAATAAAATCAGTTAGTGGAGTTCAGATCAAGTTTACTTTGTTCTTAATAAACTTTTCCTCTGTGGTTTGAATTTCAGTGTATGGCCAGGAGTGTCTTCTAAATAAAACATTTATCAGGGTGAAATATTAAATTGATATAAAAATCTGGGCCATATTTTTTTAGACAAATAAACATAAGAGCTATATTAAGTAGCAGATCAAAAAGAGAAATACAGTGTGAAAAACAGAAACAAAGACTCCTTTTATGCCTCTGGCCTTACTGGAAGAATGGGGTTAGAACAGTCTGCTTAGCTTGGCTCGGTGGTTTCCTCATCTAGGTAGTTTCCAGTCTATAGGCAGAGGTCTTCCAGATCTCTGGATATGTAACATGAACATCTACCATATACAATTGATTTTTGAGCAGCTTGTGATGGATTAATGGCTGCATATGTTGCCAAAAATGCAGATAATTTCAGATCGCAAGTTGTCCTTCAAGTTTTTCAAAATAGGAAGGTAAAAACCTCTTGATTACTTGTAGGCGTAACCCTGAACCTGTTCTCAGGCATCCAGAAGCAGCATTATGTCGTCACAGGTAAAAGGAACGTGGAATGCCAGATGACACACTGCAAACATGTACGTTTAACCTAGACTTTTTTTTCTTTTTCTCAGAAGTTTATTACTGCCTGTAAATACACAGTTGCTTTCATGAACAAAATCACTCTTAGAGTTTAAACACTTGTTTACAGAATCCTAAAAATGGACTTACTGATGGAACCAACATCGGTGATGGTTTCCCCTCCTAGAATCACAACCTTTTACTCTCTAAGTAGTAAATCTGTCTCTGGACCTACATCTCCCTGACTACTACAAGTAAATTTATTCTTTCTCAGATACTTAATGCAGTTTTATCTTTTCTTGGTTATAACTGTCATACAGTTTTCTTTTTTTTAAATTCTGACTGTAAGAATAAATGATAAGGCCTTTAGAAAGCTTGTGCATTTCCGTTGTCACTATCTTGTCATAAAAAAAGGACATAATACATTTCATTCTAACAGATTATTTTACTAATGACTAAATAAACAATTACATATATGGACTAACACTACCATGATATTTAGCATCTTTCAAGATTTTATGTACTTTGCCCAGTTGCTTATTAGGCAGCGTAGCATAGCAATTACAGATTTGGAGTCAGAGAGACATGGATCCAGGTCTCCGTTGTGCCACTGATTTGCTGTGTGACATGGGACAAGTTACTTAACCTCTCTAAACCTTCAGGTTCTTCATTTATAATGTGGGATTCTTATAGTCCTATAAGGTTTTGTGAGGATTAAATACAATAATGAATGCTATCTGCTTTGCCTAGTTACTGGAACATAGTGAGAGATAAAAAACAATAATTATTTTTATAAATTTACCTGTTATGCTATTATATTGAAACAAGCTAATTGTAGTTGCGTTTGGCAGAGGCTGTTTGTGAAAAGCTGTTATAGTCACCGTGAATTTGTAAGAATCCACCGCAACTTGTTATCAGTGACATTAGCCAATCAGAAATGGTATTTTTTTAAATTTGATTTCTTCCATGCTCTATGAAACTAAATTCATATTTTTACACGTGAAGTTGTTAGATAAAAAATCTAGAGACCTCCATTTGAAAATCAGAACAGAGATGCTTCTGGAAGGGGACAATGTGACATGGCTTCTTAGATTAAGAGATGAAATATTGTAGTTTTCTAGAATTTAGCAATTTGGTTACATGTAAAGATCGTGTTACATATTAATGAACTAAGGGATTGCAAATGAAAGGAAGGTTTTGCAAAAATGGCACTCAAGATTATTTTTTGTGTCACATTTGTCAGAAGTTTGGTTTTTCTTGTGGATAGGTAGAGAGGAACCACCTCCTAGAGACATTCTCTTAAGACATCCAGCCAGCCTTGCCCCTGGTCCCTAGATGCCTGTTAGGATCCTGAGGTTCATGAGTGTGTTTGCTGCTGGTTCTCCACATGGCTTGTGCTGATCTAACTAGGTCAGTTAAGTAACGTATATTCACTTGCTTATAGACACTGGACAGGGGATGGGTGAAGATTTGGTAGCCACTTCTGAAAGTTTGCTGATCATTGAGCAAGTTTGGGATGTCTAAGTTACAGTGGCCATCTCCAGGATCTTTTTAACTTCAGAAGTATGCCTTCCAAAATTTAGTCACTCAGGCTTCCCTGGTGGCACAGTGGTTGAGAGTCCGCCTGCCGATGCAGGGGTCGTGGCTTCGTGCCCCGGTCCGGGAAGATCCCACATGCCGCAGAGCAGCTGGGCCCGTGAGCCATGGCTGCTGAGCCTGCGCGTTCGGAGCCTGTGCTCCGCAACGGGAGAGGCCACAACAGTGAGAGGCCCACGTACAGCAAAAAAAAAAAAAAAAAAAAATTTAGTCACTGAACCAAAGCCACTGATTGGCTTTAATTTCTAATACTCACAGTCTATCCATATTTCTTACATAAAAATCCAAGGGGATTAGCAGATCAGATTGGTCTTTATTTTTTTCTTTTCTTATAACCAAATTCTTATAGAACCACATAAGGCAATTCATTCAGAAGCCATGATTTAGGAAGTTCTTCGTCTGTCTGAACCTTTAGATCAGCAGAGACTAAGGTACATGGCTCTCAAGACCATATCACTCTGTCATAGGCAATAGGATTATGACACTTGGAGTCTTCTCCAGGAACTAACTGTCCTATCAGATTTGATCACAGTCCTTTTTTTTTCTGTTTTAGGTCCACGTTAAATTTCAAAAATTTCAAAACTGTTGTCCTTAAGCATTAATTTTTGTCTCTTTCTATTCATTTTGCTCCTTAAGAATAGCAAGAAAAGAACTATAAACTGTGATAAACTTTCTTCTAGGAGATCATAATACAACAGCCTTATAGTTACTTTGGAATATTCCCTAGGAGTCAAAAAAATAAAACTTTTTCAATGTACCCACTTCTTAAGTGTGCCTAAAAGCCCATGCTTTAAAAAATCCAATAATAACCTATTGAAGTGAGGAAATTTGGTGGGGCAGGCTAGGGGACAGGGAATTCTTTCCACTCGGGTTATCTGGAAAGGCATCATGGCGATTATTCTTGAACTGGGCCTTAGAAGTTTTGTAGTGTTGACACATGCCAAGATGGGCATAACCAGGGAAGAATAATGCCAGCTATCATGGGAACTTGAGTAATTCCGTTTTCTTATAGGCATTCTTGCTCATCGTGATTGAATTAAATGCTCAGGAGAGAAGCAAAGTACAAGTCAAAATTTAATATTATGAGTTTATTGTCATTCACAAGTGATATGAATATAGTGTCTTTTATATTTATAGGTCCTGACCTTTGTTTGAGAAGGGATTCAGGTTCTAAAATTATTAAATGCGATTTTCTTCTCCTTCCTCTTGAAATAAAATAGATTAATAAGTTTCGATCTAAAATTGCTAAAGCTACATGGATTACAACAATGAAAAAGTTAGATCTCAAAAATAAGGTGAGATTCCATTAATTTTGAAATGTGACGGTGGTGGAAGAGAATTGCTGAATATGAGGTAAGTAGTTTGAAATTTACCCTGTATTTGTTTGGTGAGTCTCTTTTTTTTAGTTTTGGGCAGGAGAGTGTTATCTAGAAGGTGAATATGTGTGTGGGAGAGCTTCATCTAAAGGGCTCTGATGGAAAGGATCCTGTTTGGTTTGGCTTTGTATTCCTGTGTCTGGCACATAGAACATGCTTACTAATGTTAGAGAAATAAAAGAGGAAGTAAGTAAAAAGGAGAGAGGAAGAAAGGAAAGGAAAGAGGGAAGGAAGGCAGAGAGGGAAAGAGGAAGGGAAAGAAGTGGGTAGGGTGGATTGGCTGGGGAATAGATTAGTATCGAGGATACAAAACCCTTATTACTCTAGGGAAACAAAGTAAGTCATTACTTTTTTTTTTTTTTTTTTTTTTTTGTGGTATGCAGGCCTCTCACTGTTGTGGCCTCTCCCGTTGCGGAGCACAGGCTCCAGACGTGCAGGCTCAGCGGCCATGGCTCACGGGCCCAGCTGCTCTGCGGCATGTGGGATCTTCCCAGACCAGGGCACGAACCCGTGTCTCCTGCATCGGCAGGTGGACTCTCAACCACTGCGCCACCAGGGAAGCCCAGCCATTACTTTTTGTTCAAGTGAAATAGACATAGAATCTTGAAGAATAAAATGGGAGGAGGGGAAATATTTAAAAGATTTTTCCTAAATAGAATTGACAAAACTTGAAAATTGCTTATGGGAGTGGTAAAGATAAAGAAGGGAGAAGAGTTACAAGTGACTAAGTTGTTTTTAAAACATCATGGTAGAGGGCGATTGTGTCAGAAGTAGATAATAGAAATGGGGAATTTACTTGAGAGGAAAGGAGTGCTGAGTACAATTTTTTAGCACACCTGTGTTTGAGTTTCTTACAGGACATCAAGGGGAAGAAGTAATACAGTAGAGATTAGGGACTGCTAATGTAGGTTTGAAAATCATATTCATAGGTAGAATAATGAGGGTGGATGAGATTTCCAAGAGAGGAGTGTACAGTAAAACCAAACGTGCATGGAATTCCAGAAGTGGAATATAAATCACCCTCTAGGGAAGTTGGACCATGAAGGGATGCCAAAGAGTGGTGGCTGTGTTTCCATGAATGAGATCTATGTGTTTAAAGTCTGTGAAATTCACCAACTTTAAAACTGTGGCTCCATTGGGGGAGAAATAAGAATAAACAGAGAAATCCTAACTTGAAACCCCTACTTCTCAATATCAACTCAGGCAAAAGGTGTAAAGACCACATTTCAGTGGCCAAGAGCCAGGTCAGGTCTAGAGATTCTATAATATTTCTTTTTACTCTCTATCATTATTCTCAAGTGTAAAATCTCATGAACTAAACAGACAGCTGGAATGAGTTATTCCATCCGTATTTATGTGGGCCAAGATTCAGGAGAGATAAATGTGTCTTTTGGGTAGAAAACAAGGCAAGTTTGTGTTTAGGGGTAAGAACAATGAGAAGTACCCTGGTAGTGGCATTCTGGAAAGTGTAAACAATCTGGAAGGGCCTTGCAGCATAAACAGAAATGAAGACACTTAAAAATAATTAGAAAGTTTTTATTTTGAGAGTATCCCATTCCATACATCAGCCATTCTAAAAGCCAGCTATTTCAAATAGACATATTCTGGGGACAAGAGTAGGCAAGGCTTTCTTTTATTTCTCCTATTTCAGAAATGACCATGTTCTCAGCCTCATCTCTAATGAAGACAAGAGCAGAATAGTTTCTGAAAAACTCCAGCCAGCATTTTTTTTTGGTCATGCTGTCCAGCCTTCATCCAATGACAGTGAAGTTATTGATAGAATCTCAGAAATGTTATTTTCTTCAGTTATATTATTATGTAGGAACGGATGCTTGATTGATTTGGGCACAATATACAATTAAAGTTTCTTCCACAGAAGTAGGCCCAACATATTTGTCTTAAAGGGCATAAATGAGAACGTGCAAGAGGAATAAGCAGAGAATAAAGATTGTGTGTTTGGGGAGCTGGTAGAAAAAGGGGCAGGTGTTGGGATGGTATTGGTATGGTCATTGGGTGAGGTGAACGAGCCACACCAAATCCTAACCATGACCCTCTTGGAGTTATGGCTTCCTGCCCGGGTTTGACTGAATATACTGTGCTTTCATTTTTTCCTCCTTTAGCCTATTGTCCAGGAGGGACCCACCCCTTAAGCTTAATTTCTGACTCCTGCTCTGTTCTTCTCCTCACTGACTGTACCAAGGAAATGAAATCTCAGAAGGCCTGAGAGCTGCCCTCAATATTACCCTTAAACATGATAATATCTGTTCATTTAATGCATAACCCGTTAACTCAAAATGACACCAGTACACAAGGAAAAAGTGAGGGGAGTGGAAGGGATAATTTTAGACTTTGTTCCACTGTGAGTATTCCTTCAGCAAATGCATGTTAATCGCAGAATCAAAATAAACACACTTAACTGAACAGTATTGTGGATCAATAAAATCACTGACTGAGTACCACTGGTGCTCACTTGAGGTAAACAAGTGATTTAATAGTCTCCTCTTCCTTCGGGCCTCTTTGGTGTGGCCATCAATAGCGTCCTGATAAATCGGAACTGGCAGTGACCAAAAGGCCCTCGTCAAGCAACCCAGCTTGACCTCCCGAGGTATATTATCGCCTGACATCTTACAGGCCATTTCCTTTTCCCATTCTGTGTGTCTGACAATTCTTGCAGCTTAGCTTGTGAGAAAACACACACACACACACACACACACACACACCCCACACACACCTTTTTTAAAGAAGGTTATTTCTTTAAGGACTTGAGTAAGAATCGTCTTTTCCATACTTTTACTTTATTCTCATTAAACAGTTTACATCTTTGCATTTCCTGCTTGTATGCGCAATGCAGCAGGACCAGAAAAAGGAGACGTGTAGGACAGGAAGGAAGTTGAAAGAAAGTAAAATATGGAGTTTGCCGCTGGCAGTCATAGATTTTAGGCCTTCAGATTGAATCTTGGAGACTGGGTGGAGATTTGCACCCGTGACGGGGTTCTGTCCTCCTCTGAACTTCTGGAGGGAGAACCTGCTAAGTTAACTTGGCAAAAATCTATGTTGCATGTCCAAACGTCGTGCTGCACACTGCACGGCAGACACATGCTAGGTAGATTTCCCATCATTCCGATCTCTGGCCCATCACTGGTGTCTGCTAAGACGTTTCTACTTTTCATGAACATGACTGCCACCCATGATAGCCATTTTAAGTCATGTGTGTTTTGGAACACGTAAAATTCAGTGGTGACCACCTGAATTAATTCATGGTTTCATGTGGAAACTCTAAACCTCTTTAAAATTCCCAACTATGGGTCCTGGGGAAAGAATCTGTCCAGGACAGGTGAGACCTGATGAAGGAGCTTAAGTCATAGTTCATTTTAACTGTTTATCTGGAACATATTTACAAAGTAGAGTTGAGTAAGAAATGTTAAAAAAAAAAGAAGACGTCTCTGTAGGCATTAGAAATATGACATTGGCTACTAATGCTCACACTGTTTACATAGCTGTATGCAAATGCTTTCAGTAATGAACTGGTAAATCTAGAGACTCTTACTACATTAGTGTCTTCTAAAGGCCAGGCCTATTGTGATGCATCAGTGTCATTCTGGAATGCTAGATAGGCAGGTCAGCTCTGTAGTTCATCCGGTCAAACTCCATTACTATTTGTTGGATGAAAGATTCGGGCCTTTTTTAAAAAAGGTGGTGGCTGAATATAGTTTAACCCCTTCACTGTTTAAGGAGTATAAATGTGAGTACCCATGCCCTCCCTGTGGCTTTTCTGGCCAGATCTTGGCCATTAAAAAAACAATGGTGATGACAACAAAATCAAATTATGCTATACTTTCTATAAGCATTTTTTTTTTTTTTTTTTGCTGTTGGAAAAGCATCAACTAAAAGTGTGTAGTCATTCCTAACGATGTATGTGCTACCCTAGGCTTACTCTGGGGATGCACAAGACTCGCTCTATGTCCTCTGCTTTCCTAAAGAGCTTTTAAAACCTGGATACTCAGGCTCCACTCTGGAGTTTCTATTTCTAGATAAGAGCCTGGAAATCTGATTTTGGGAAAATGCTCTTTCTGATGCCACGTCAGTCTAAGAATTCTTGCTCTCTCCACTCTGGAGTGTTAGCTGTCCCCACATCATGACGTGAACTTTCAGCTGTGGTGTTCCTACACAGGCTGTCCTTTCAGTCTGAAATGCTCTTTCATCCTCCCCTAAGAAACATATATTCATCCTTTAAGGCCCAGGTTTAGAGTCAGCCCTGCTGGGGCACTAAATCTACCGTCATTCCCATGCTACTTGGCCATAGATTGGAGTGTTCTGTGACCCTCCTTCCTTGGAAACACTTGACTTTGGATGAGATTGGGAAAAATGAACATTAGTTGAGAGGCTATGTTTTCTCTCCTTGCTCATAGTAAGGTCCACAATTTGCAAATGTATGTACAGATACCCATAAAATGAAATTTTTAGTTGTGTAGGTATAGTTTTTATTTTCCTTTCTTGGGTGATTGATTACAAATGGTAGACTTGTCCTGACATACTGAATAGTGGCATTTTGTATGGTAGAACTGTACTTCTTTTTTTTTTCATTTTAAGCCCCTAAAACAAAAGGGATGGTTGAAAATCCAATTAGTTTCTGAATTTTCCTGTATAAAATTTTCTAGGAGATAGATATACAGTTTATTTTTTTTTCCCTAAAGATGGTAACTTCAGTGTACATTTTGGAGTCTATAGCAGAGACAAGGTTAAAGACAATTAGAGATAATTAGAGCATTTGATAATAATACTTCAGTAATATGCATGGACAACCTTCTGAATTCGATGAAATGTGTGGTGTATAGATAAGAGGAAATTTTCTTAATGATTAAAATAGTTTTTTGCAGCTTTGGGACAACATATTATTCAAAGAACATTGAAGTATATAGGGTAAATTTTTTTTTAATAAAAAAAGGTTCATTTCATATAGTGGCCTGGTCTGAAAGTTAAAGCGAGCAGGAGTCTTTGAAAATACGCCAAGTATAGCATTGCTAGTGTTCAGCGTTACATTTATTTCTTTAGGCTCGATGGTGATTTCTGGTAACATGTCTTTGTAAGGTGTCACTTCTCGTAGAAATTTTTAACCTGCCTGCGATCAATCCAAGTAATGTTATTTGACGTATAAATTACTTTAAAAAGTAGACCTCTTTTTCCTGCTTTTATGATAGAAATTCTAAGCAGAGAATTAAAGCAAGATCCACCCCAATCATCATTTTCAAAATTTCATTCCTTTGATATGAAAGTTTTCATTCACTTTTCACTTAAAAAAGAAAAAGTAAGCTCTGGACCATTCTGTTTTGAATAAGACATCCTCAGTATTTTTCTGTTCAAACTATGTAAAATAAATACCAGTTTTTAAAATTATTTTCTTATGTGTCTAGAAATAACATTTTCTGGTCACATGCTAGAGAGTGAAAGGATCTTTACATGTGATAATGTAAAGTTTAAGAGGGAAGCGAAGACTAAACAACCATTCAGGAGGCTAGAAGAATCCGGTGTAAAAGAGGGAGGCAATTGTTCCACCTCTTTGGCTCAATCATTTCACCCCCACTGGTGGTCTCACTGCTTGAGAACCATCTCACTAAATGGCCATGAACTTGACCAATGGACTTTCAGTTAACTATGATTGGACTCTGTTTACACAACCATGGTGCTTTCACCTAATTATGACATTGTATGCAACAAAACCCTTGATTTTTACTTTTTCTTTTTCAGAAAGTCTTGTCGAAACTTCACACACGCACTAAATTCGGTACTTGTAGAGTTTCCATTACTTTTGTAATTCACTGTATTTTCCAAGGAAAAGTGATTACTATATTATGGTAACTTCAGAAACCAAGAGTAACAATTTTTTCAGCATTTGGTAAATTCCTTTCAAGGAATTGGTTCTCAAGAGATATTTGCAGGAAGACTATATATTATACTTGTAAACGTCACAAAGGGAAACACAGTTTTTTTGGTTTCCAAATATCCGTCATGCCCCTCTGTTTTAGTTTTTATGTTTTCAGTACTTAGATGATACTTAGCACAGTAATAGGAACTGAAAGAAAGAATGAATAAAATTCCTTCCATAACTTTCAAACATCACTTTTATTCAAGATTCCATCATTGGTCTTATTGTAATTTTTAAACATTTTTATAATCTTATCTACTCACATGACATTAGTAGTCTATAAATCCTTCTCTGTTACCTAAGTGCTCTCTTGAATTCTAGATTCCATTTCCATATGGATGTCTGTAAGGTTCTCAAACCTATATATCTACACTGACGTACTTTTTCGCTTTTTCCCTACTTAACCAACTACTCCTACTGGCTTACGTTTTGTTAGCAGAATGTCTATTCTCCCACTCGCTGAACTCTGAAATGTTCTTTTTACTCCTATCATGTATTTCCACCCAATCAACTGCCAAACTTTGTAATTTTGTGTTTAGCGTCTTTTCTTAGTTGTGTGTTTTCTTTTTTTAACTTACCTTATTACCTCAAACTTAGACCATAGTAAAAGCCTCCAAATCAGCCTTTCAACTTAACTATTCCTTTTTTCTCCTGCCTGCTTTATACAATCGTTACTACCATATTTAAAGTTTTAATCCACTCCTTCATTCACGTAAGCATTTTGCTTAGAAATCCCAGTTTTCCCCTATTTCAACTCATGTAAAGCTAAATTAATTTATGTTGTCTGGAATTATTATTAATTATTGATTAATAAAATAATACTTCACATTTGTATTATGATTTAAAGCTGACAGATTGCTGTCTTCTTCTGTTATAATCCAGGTGAAAAAACTTAGTAAAATGAACAGCATTTAAGGAAGACTTTGGAATGAACTGCTAAATTCAAGAGATCCAGGCTTTCTTTAAAATTAATGCCATGTGTACTCAATTCAATTCTGGACCATTGTGTTCCATGACATTCAGTTGAGACTTTTTACCATCTCTATCTGATATGCCATTTTCTGTTACTTATGATTTTCTTCAATTTAATGTAAATATTTCATAAAATGCTGGTTTGAAGTCTTCTGACCTCAATTGTCTAGCAGAAAGTTGATCTTTTCTATAAACTGATCTTGCCTAGTTGATTGTCTCTCAATTTCCAGATGAGTAGTGTCATTCTGTGTAGGACCAAGTGACTTGTCCAAGATCAAAAGCTCTTAGGTTTCCTTGAAAGAATAACATCTATCAATCATCATTCATTTAGGGCCATTTTTCTTGCTAAGATGTTTTAGGTGGCATTCTGTGTCCATTTTAAGAGTTAGTTGACTAGCTACCTATTCATCTATAAGAAAGAAAATGGAAAGTCATGATTCTTTAGGAACTTGTTAGAACTTCCTGGGCTAGATGTTTCTTCAACCAAAAGTTTTAGAACTAAGAGCAGAGAGAAGCTGATTTCGAATTGTTATAATCCTGTAATATAGATAAATGAAACAAAGTACATTATGATATAAATGCATTATGCTATGCAATTATTTTCCATTTCTACCCAGTACGTGTTGTTTATCTTACTATAGGTGTTGTGAGGATAGAATAGGATTTACTGAGCTCAGTTAATTGCTAATTCAGTACAAATAATGTAAGATTTTGCAGTGTTTTAAGATGCTTTGATCGATTGTTTAATTATATTGTACTAAAAATTATATATTCTTCCTCTACAGAGTCAGTAGCAAACACATTCTATTTCTGAGCTATGTTGCATATCTGGAAGCTTGATAATTGCTGTTCATATTTTCTTACCAAACTGATAATGTGTTATTAATTCAGATTATAAAAAAAATAACCTTCTAAATCCCTATGTTTTGTCCCGGGTTTAAAATTCTATGAGAACCAGACCACACATTCTTCTGCTCTTAGGCTGTGTTGTTTCCAGAGATGCTAACCTGTTAGTGATTAACCAAGATTAGGGTCTTGGATGCTTGTCGTTATCAGAAAGCTTCCCCTGAGGATGCCTACAGTTCAAGGAGAATTTTTCTGCATTTATATCTAGGAGTGATGTTCTAAAACCGTATTGACTTTATATAAAGCCTGATATTTGTTTTGTGAATGCTTAACAATGCCGTTGTATGATTCGAGTGAAAAATTTGACACCTAAGGGACACGGCTTGGACTTAAGATACCAGACTGTGTTCTTTTCAACCTTAATAGAGTAAGAAGTAAATTAGTATGTTTACAGTAAAAGGACTTGTATGCTATCTCGTATCCTCAAAATAACTCTGCAAAGAAGCAGGACGCATAGTATGTATGAAAGAAATTCAGTTGCTAGCCATGTTCACTCTTGCCTTTCTGCTTCCAAAATGCATCTTTACAATATTCTCCACGCTTTAATTTCCTGCTCTATTTCCTAATTGCATTGTAAATTCTGTGAAATATTTTGATTTGTTTTCCCATTACATATAATACTTAATGTCTTTGTCAAATGTAGAAATTAATGAAAGAAAACAATTCAGTGACAGAGCTGAGGTTCAAACTCAGACCTGAATCTAAATGTCGCCTTTCCCCTCCTTTACTATAAGCACTCATCTAAACCTTTCTAAACTATTTTGAAAATAAACGATAAAAATAACAAAATAACGCATAATCATTCAGAGAGTGAAATGTTTACTGTCTTTTTAAGCCATTTTTCTCATACTTTTTTTATAATACAGAAGCTGATAAGACCCAAACTTGTAATAAGAATAGGGTAGGGGCTTCCCTGGTGGCGCAGTGGTTGAGAGTCCGCCTGCCGATACCGGGGACACGGGTTCGTGCCCCGGTCTGGGAGGATCCCACATGCCGCGGAGCGGCTGGGCCCGTGAGCCATGGCTGCTGAGCCTGCGCGTCCGAAGCCTGTGCTCCGCAACGGGAGAGGCCCAACAGTGAGAGGCCCGCGTATCGCAAAAAAAAAAAAAAAAAAAAAAAAGAATAGGGTAAACAGTTTGTACTGATTAGTAGGAATATGCGCTTGTCTCCCCACATCACCCAATCTTCTACAGGAAGCTTAAATATGGAATTTCTCGTTTCCTCTCTGCAATGCTTCTTGGAGGCCCTTGGAATTCACAGCAGATCCGTTCCTCTGACTCACATGCAATGGGGGTCATGTGTTCCCTCATCTCTGTTCACTACCTGGTTAAATCTTTCAGTCCATCACCTCTTGCTGAGTGGGTATCTCAGCCTAACTAATGTCTATGTTAATATTTACACACACACACACACACACACAAACCCGACTTATATCTAGTAGTTTATATTTCCATGAAAAATAAGATGACATTTGAGAATAAGCCTAACTAAGAATGGAAGTATATTAGACATAAAAGCCAAGGAAGAATAGAATCAAATGGTAGTCTCCACTGTCTCCCTTGGGTTTATATGGTAGACATCAGTAATTAATAAAGCCACTCAGAATCCTTCTTGACACAGTGTTCTTGGCAATGCTTACCAGTTGATTAGAAGGGGCAGGCAACGCAAGAGGGAGGAGATATGGGGATATATGTTTATGTATAGCTGATTCACTTTGTTACAAAGCAGAAACTAACACACCATTGTAAAGCAATTACACTCCAATAAAGATTTTTTTTTTAAAAAAAAGAAGGGGCAGGCAAATTGAAACCTATTTGCCATCTTTATTTCCATCTCTGGTATAGGTTCAGTTAAACCATAGCAAAACTATTTACTTTCTCACCTCACCTTTATCAGAAGTTCTGGAACTAATTGTGGGGGAAATGAGTGGGAAAGAAGGTAAGATAAAACTATAGTTTGCCACCTGCTGTTAGGTAAGCACTTTGGCCACAAATTCATGTCTTTGGTGTTTTTGTTGGTTTATACATGATATTATTCTCTGTATGCTTCATTCTGGTCAGAATATTGACTTAGGAAAGAAAGTCTCAATTTATTTGCATTTGTAACATACTGCTCCAGCTCTGATGATGAGCATTTAGAGAACTGAGTTCAAGAGTAGTCTTTACAAGCAATGGGTAGCCTAAGGTGGTCGTGAACAGCATGCATGGACCACCCTGGTGCTGAGAACAGATTATTATTGCTAGAAAGAAACTAATTCTTAAGGAAAGATGCTCAAACTGATTCCAGCCTCCCCTGCAGTCCTTTCTGGACATTCGGAGTCAATTTGGGGAAAGTTCTGTGAAGCTTAGTTTTTTGTTTTGTTTTGTTTTCTTTTGCGGTAAGCGGGCCTCTCACTGTTGTGGCCTCTCCCGCCGCGGAGCACAGGCTCCGGAAGTGCAGGCCCAGCGACCATGGCTCACGGGCCCAGCCGCTCCGCGGCATGTGGGATCTTCCCGGACCAGGGCATGAACCCGTGTCCCCTGCATCGGCAGGCAGACTCTCAACCACTGCGCCACCAGGGAAGCCCAAGCTTAGAGTTTTGACAGTGTTATTCATAATTTTCAATTACCTTCACGAAGACAAGAAAAAGGAAAATGTCATTTCATTCATAAATATTTAATCATATTTAGTATGGCTCTAAATTATGGCTTTAAAAAATTTGGCAATGACTTAAAAGAATGGAAAACACTTGCATGTAGCAGTTTGTATATATTTCATCTTTTGCTGTTTAAAAATATGTGGTTCTAGACAATTCTGGCAGAAACAGTTTTTTACCTAATTTTAGCTGCAAACCCTAGGCAGTGTAATCGAAGAAGGTGAAGCCTCTACAGTAACATAGTTAGTTCTTCGTGTCCTAAATTGACATGGTTGATCTACCACCATTAGTGCTTCTCCATTTAGCATTGTCATAGCCACTTGAAAAGGTTTCCGGGTTTATTTTTGTTTTTGTGTTGTTTTATGAGGTATGTGTAAGCATGCACACATGTGCGTGTGAGTACATAGGTGCACACATGTACATTCTTTGGGGTTGCAAATAGGCACTATAGTTTCCATTAAAAATGATACTGGTCTTTCCTTCTGTATGGATTTATAAACTACATGTGTATCCCCAGATCAACAACATAGAATAACCACACTCCGGGCCTTCTTTGGAATTAAGTTGGACCAGAAGTTTCTTTTATCTTTTATCGTGTGCTCCCAGAAATCTTTACTAAACCTTTACTGGTTTACATTTTGGAATTATACCCTCTGCCTTTAGTGCAAGATCCAAACTTATGAAACCTCCCAGCCTATTTGCTTTAGTAGTGCTCTAGGCATATAACCAATTAGATAACTCTGTGTTCCCTACCTCCACTGTCAATTCACTTATTTTTAAAAGTATGTATATTATATTAGTAATACTTATTTCAAAAAATAATAAGAAACAGACAGCCAAAAGAAAAAAATCAGATACAGTATTAATAATTTCAAAATGTGCCTCTTCTTTTCTCTGTCATGTCCTGTATTTCTCCACCTGTGTCTTTTTACCTTTCCAGCTCTCTTTCTGCTTCTTTGTCTTTCTTCATTTCTGTCTGTCTGATTTGTTTCTTGTTCTTCTTTATGTCTCTGGATCTTCAATCCTTTGTCCTAGTCGCTCTGTTTCTGTCCTAGGACATTTTCGAATCAGAAAATAATAATAATAAGTAAAATTATCCTTCTATAAGTTGGTGGTTAAGGCTTTGAAATCATACTGACATGGTATTGATTCTTGGCTCTGCTCATTGTATCTTTGAAAAATTCTTTCACCTACATAAGTCTTTTACTTTTGCATCAGTAGGATGTGATTGCTCTAAGGATTAAAGCAGATAAAGTGTTATTTACAGTACTTGGCATTTAGGAAATGTGAACAGTTATTCTTAGGAACATACTTGTTTGTGTTTCTTTATATACTTTCCTAATTATTTTATGATATATTTCTAGGAAGAGAATTGCTTCATTATATGGCATGCATTTTTAAACACATATTTCCAAATTGCCCACCAGGTGGTTGGGTCTATTAATATTGCACGAGCAATTTTTGAGAATGTTCATATCCTGGCCAATGTTGTGGGCTATTATTCTTATAAATGTTTCCTAATAGTAAATAAAGGTATTTATCGTTACTTTACTTTTATTAATAGTGAGGCCAAACTTTCTTTAAATTCTTTAGTGAATTGTATGCTCATATACTTTGCACACTTTTTCATTGAGGTGTTCAGTTTTTCTCTTATTCATATATTAGAGCTCTTTATATATTAAGAATACTAGCTCTTTGTTATATGTGATATAAATATTTTCCCAGTTTTTTTGCTTGCTTGTAACTTAATTATGGAGTGTTTTTACTCAGGGATGTTTTAGTTGTTATCTATACAAATCATCAGTCTTTTATCATTTCTACCTTTTTAGATCTAAGTGTAGGGAAATATTTTTCTTTTCCTGAGAAACTCATATTGCTTTACCCTTTTTGACTCTTCAGTCAAGTCTTCATTAGCATAGGTTATGAAGAGCAGGGTGCCATAGATAGTATAAAACCTTGGTTAAACATTATTATACTGAATACATGTTACAAAATGGACTACCTGCAAACTTGTTTATTAAAAGTTAAACCTAGTACTTGTGCATTTATTTGGCATTCTATGGATGCTGTCTGAATGTCTGAACATTCTGTTAAGTAACCCAAAACATTATAGAAATTGCTTGTTGGAAATTATGTAGAAATAGTCTGTTGTTTTTTGTTATTAGTTGTGTTTGCTTTTAAGCATCAGGACAGAGCCTTTGAACCTTTGGTCTTAGAGCAAGTGTCATTTGTTGCATAGATAAAGTAGACTCTAGAGAGTCTGCATGGTTAAGCTTAGCATTATTAATGATCTCACTTTTGTGAGCTAGTGGTGGGACACAGCTCATTCTCTTCTCTCTGTCACTTGACCTCATGGTACCATCACAACCTTCAGAGGCCACACCCTAATGTTATTTCCATCAATTTACTTCCTGTGAGTTCAGTGTCATTATCTGGATTAAGTTAGGCCACTAGAAGATGCATCAAAGTCAACTCCTTTCAAAGAAGAATTTTACTTTCTTGGTGCAGCTTCGTTGAGGTGCGGCTCTCTCAGTATGCAGTGGTGGCATTGTCTCTTCAAGGCCAACGTGGAAGGACTTTGTCATGTCATTTTCTTCTTTCACTTATTTTATTTGGCTTAATGAACAGTATGAAGATCCAAGAGAAATGAATTATTTTTGTTCTTCATTTAAATCATAAATTATTATTTTATAGTGTAATTTGTATAGTATCTCCCCTGCCCAATTATTAAATAATTTCACTTTTCAAAATGTAAAGCATTAAATATTTCCACCTCTGTTCAACCTATGTTTTCATACTAGGTTGCATGTCAGATTTCAGGAGCAAGAAACAGAAGGACTAGATTGGGGTTGGGATGGGTGGGTAGAGGCTCATAGGTTGCAGAAGCGACAATGTGGCTTTTGTTGATTATTAGTGAAATTTCTAAAGATAGATACCTTATAAAATATTTTGTCTTAATTTGGGTTCATTTTAATTTCATGCATGCATATCGCATGTAACATCTATTACATTTTTTCAAACAGTCAAATTGCTCGCATTTCAAACCATTTCCTCTATGCTATCACCACCGCCACCCTCTTGCTACATCAAGATTGGAGTACATGTTACTGTGAATGTCATTTTTGCTTCCCAGGAAGCTCAGACCCAGATTTACTGTTCAACTATAGCAGCTTCATAGATCTTTACTTGCATGCATATTTCTGATCTCCTTTTCTTTTTTTTCACTCCACAAATGTGCTTTCTTGTATCCTTTGTGAAAAGAAGCAGGGTATAAATTGCCAAATTTTAAAAAATGGTTATTATGTCTATTATATACCCCCAAATTAATATCATATTTTCCTCTGCATTTACTTAATTGACCACAGCTTGGCTTATTTTTCCAATAATGAGGAAGGAATTTACCATGAGATATCCATATTTAATCAATACACATTGTGGCCAACTCTTAACCCAGTAACATGAATAGCTGTCAAGCAGGGGTTTCCAAGCAGTAATTTATTCTTCCTGCAAACCTTATTCAATGACATTACACACAAGAGGCACCCGGCTGGGCACCAACCATGCAACTGTGTACACAACCACCTCTGTTCTCTCAGTCAAAAGTGGAAGCCAGACCAAAAAAAATTGCAATACAGCATGGCAAGCGCTATGAGAGAGGTATGTGAAAGTACTGGGGTGTGGGGAGTGGGTGTCAGGGAACAGAGTTAGTAAATGTGCAGCAGTGAGAGGTGGACATAGTCAGGGACTTGGAACCAGTTCAGTGAGGCTGGTGAGACACCGTCTGAGAGGGCAAATCTCTAGAAGTGGATTCACCAGGGGCTTAGTGAGGGGCTTTATTCTGAGCGCAACCATTAGAGTCTTTTAAGAAGAGGTATGCGTGATGTGCAATGTGGGGGGGTGGGGGGGTGAGGTAGTCAGATTTGCATTCAGGGAGAATACAGAAAAATATCACTGCAGGACAGTGGATCACTACATTGATGTATGAGCTCTCTACAGAAGAAGATCAGAGGTCTTTAAGCACTTCCCTGTTTCTAAATCTATGATGCTTTTGTTTGCTCTTTACCACCATCTGGTGAAACTAGCAGATCAATCATGGTGGTTTTACAAATTGGACATGAACTTTAGGGCTCTTTGACGCGTTTAGGGGCATGAAAGGCTTGCACCTAGGTCCGTCTCACTCTACACCCATGACCTCCCGTGCCCTAACCTCTCTCCCTTGTTTGTGGGTGAGGAAGGTGGTTCAGAGAGGGCAGTGTTTTGCTAAAGCTCATATAGTTAACTGAGAAGAGCTGGGGCTAGAACACCCATCTCCTGATTCACAGGAAAGGCACGATGCCTGTGTCCCCTAATCAGAACAGACAGGATGTGAGGCGACCAGGAGAGAAGGGAGATTAAAGGCGAGGCGCCAGGGGTGGAACACTGAGTTGCACAGCGAAGGGTTCCCCAGTGAGGCAGCCCTGAGCCAGCAGGTGACAGGGGACCAGTGACTTCTGACTGCTGTTCATTTTAGATTCTGACGCAGATATTTTCATTCATGAGCTTTATTATCATAGTCAAGCGACATAGTTTGCCTGTGAAACATCATTCATTCATCTAAAACAAATATATTCAGCTCTTATTAAGTTCCAGGGACTATGTTGAATGCTGAGGATGCAAAGGAGGGAACGTAGTCCCTTCATTCACGGAGCTCTGATGGAAGAAAGAGGCATGTAAACAAGTAAATGACAGCACAACATGGGGAGTGGAGAAACAGGTAGGAAAAATGCTCTCTGGGGGCACAGAGGACAGAGATGGTCATGGAGCCTTCAGGGGGACTCAAGTTTGGGTCTCAGTCTTTAAAGGTGCCTGAGAAATTACCAAGTAGAAGGGAGGAAGATATTCCCAAATAGAAAAACATGGTGCAAATTGCATAAATGATTTATAAATTAAAAAAAAATAGAAAAACATGGTGCAAATTGCATAAATGATTTATAAGTTACTGTGTCTTAATATCAAGCATAAGGACAAGTATGTCCCTCTCATCTGTAATTAGGTTTTTAGGTAAATATCATTTTAAAGAGTTTAATCACTTTTATGACTTCTGAGCTCAACAGAGCTGGTATGAGCTGTGCTGTGGCTACTTTTCTGGATTTGCTGGCAAACAACCTCTTTTCCCAAACGTGAGCCATCCAGGCTTCAATGTGAAATACATCTGGGCATGTATTTACCTTCTTTTTCTGAAGATTAATTTAAAAATTAATTTTTCATTGGTATAGTGCTGATTTGTGAATTAAATATTTTCCACAAAATAAAATTATTTCAAAAATGGCATTGTTTTTACTGTTTCTACTTAGGTATTTATATTTTGAAAATTAAAAAGTCCAATTTTGATGAAACAATGTGAAACTCTCAAACCTTAAATGTCGTTATCTTTTTTGTTTATCTGATTTTGTGTTTCAGCCCACTGTAGATGTTATTTCTATATTTTTAAGGCAAATTACTGTATTTGAGAGAAATGTTGAACTAGGTAACATATAACTTTATAAGTAAAGGTGAAAAAAATCTGTTCCCCCATTTGCTATTTTACTTAACCTGCTCTTGGTCTTAATAGCTACTTGTTTTGGTTACCATTTACCTAGGTCGTTTATTAAGTGAAATTCCTCCCAGGTGGGATGGGCTGACTCTTGGTTGGTCACTTTTGTGATACTGCAGTGATCTGTGTTGTCCTTTGTGCTATTAAAGTCTTGGTGATGAACCATTAAATAAAATGATCTGCCCCCAGGCCAGGGAGCTGGTCGATTGCCCAACAGTAATCCTGTACAATTAACTATCAAAGATTTGAGCGCTCCAGTATTCTAAGAGAGGGAACTGCAGACACTTGGAAAAGCAGAAATGATGATTGAACATCTGGCTAAGTTTTGGTTTGGAGATGCGTTTGCATAGTTAAATTCATTATTATAACATTTAGATATTTCAACCTTTATCTTGAGTTCTAATTTGGTTGATTTTATTCAGTTCCAAGATAAAAAGTCAAAGAACTTGTTCAGTCTTTACCAAGGATAGAAATGCTTCCTTTATAATATAGACCTCAAACCTCTTGTGGAATGAAATAGGATATAAATAAAGTAAAAAACACTCTCCATGAGAGACAGCTTGAAACTATCATATTAAGGCGGGAAAATGATGTAAGTGATCGATTCTTCAGTTCTTAAGATACGTTGTCCGAAGGTTATGTTGTTAAGCCATTTTTAGTTACAGAAACCATAAATATTCATTTAGTATCTTGAAAATATTCTTTTGGCAATTCAAGCGATCACCTAGTCTACTAATAAGAATCTAAAGATCATATGTTTTTAGGCTGTGTTCTACAATACATATTGAGTTCATTACATAAGGAAGAACTGCCTTCTCATTTTGACTTCTTTTTATTGTTTCTCCTAAGAGCTTTTTCCTTTTTTAAAAAATTTCTAAAGATGCACCTAACGTTCAGTACAATAGGTAGATATACATACTCAGAGATCAATATCTCAGCACCTTACCCGGTGAAACAGTATGTCAGGGCTTCAAACTTTTGAGTGGATACAAATTCATTTATCCATTCTTTCATTAACATTCCTTTATCGTTGAGCACCTACCATGTGCTGACAACAGTTTCAGAACTAAGGCTACAGGGTTAGACAGATGCTGACTTGCCTTCGTGGGGCTTACAGCTTGAAAGTGGAGATAAACACTTTAAAATCACATATCTGATAAATTAAGGTATGTGCTGTGAAAGAGACATGTAAACAGAGAACTTTAATCCCTTAGTCCTGGGAGCTAGGGAAAGCTTTTCTGAGCCAGGATGATCACGGACAGTTCAAATTCAGCCTGGCTTTCAGTAGGAAGTCTGGGTTGACTTCCTAGGTTTAAGCAGGGGTAGTATTGTCCTAGGGGTGTTCTGAAAATCTGTGGTGATGTTGGTGATCACAGTAATAGATTTCTAAAGGCATTTCATAGTTGTGGGTCAGATCCACTGGACCACTGCAATGTGCGAGAGCTTCTGCTTTATTTCTGAGAGCTGAGAGTCAGCTTTTCAAAGCGTCTTTTACCTCGCCTGTTAGAACTGGGGTTGCCACTGTACTTTTTACCATTTTGAGAAACTGCATCACTAATAAGAAGCCTCCTCGTGAAATGTGAGTTGGCTGTGCAAGACACTTTTAACCAGGTGACTTTGTGCTTGTGAATCCACAGTGACGCTATTGCTACCTATGGCTGCAAGCATATACCTCTTTCATTGTACATGAGGCCATGCCTCAGCCTCTCCAAAGTGAAATATGTATTGTTTTATTTTACATTCCTTTTGTTCTCTCTGTCTTTATACACGTAGGTCATTATATTGAGTTGTTTAATTTCTGTGTGTAGATAGTTAACGTTACATGTGATTTTATTTCAGTATAGTAAAGGGGACATTATAAAAAGAGAATCTTGAATCTGAAGAGATGAAAACTACTCTTTTCAACAATACATGTGTTTTAAAATATAAGCAAAAGTGCTTTAGTATTCAGACTGAAAAAATCATTTGATTCTTGAACTTTGGAATGTTTCACAGATAAAGGCTGTTGAGTTTTAAATGAGACTCAGAAGCAAATGTCCCCTTTTTGACTGTTTTCTGGCCTGAGTTTTAGAGCCATCTCTTTGACTCCACACACAGAATGATGCTGAGGGAAACATGTTACAATAGATCACTTGGGAATATTTGCAGTGGGTTGTCTTGTTTGGGCTATTTAGTACTAATATGACTGGGTAGAATACTCTAAAATTGAAAGGTCATTTGGAGAAAAATTACTTACAAATAAAATCAAGATTTTTAGAATGCTTTCTTGGAGTGGGCCTACCCCTCTGGAGGACAGCCAGTAGTTCAATGAAAACACATTGAGATGCTTTACAAGAGTACTTTGTTTTAATAGATACCATCGTGAATGAGTAAGACACCATCCCACTAGTGCTACAAAGAAAGTATGACTAGTTTCTGGTCCAGAACACCCAATTACATTCTTAGTATTTATAGAGATAGCCTCCTGGAGATTATAGGAAGTATGAAGTCAGGAGAAAAGAAGCAGATTTACCTAGAGGACAGTAATTATGTCTGCATTAGACATAGGAACTTCTAGTTGACAAAACAAATATTGAAGAATACAATTGAGGATACTAGGAATATTAGGAATATATGTAATAGTAAAAGTCAGAAAATCAGATTTATAAAAATAAATTAATGTCTTCCTTGACTTTCCTATTGACTTTTTGTGAACATCAAATGAGATAATATGTAAACAATATTTTGTAAGTTCTAAGCATTAGGTGGTTTTTGTTCACAGTCTTTCAAATATACATAATACTAGAATGTGTTAACAGGAATTTATCAGGTGCAAGCCAGCAAGTCTGAAACATGATGAAACCAGATGTATTCATTTTTCTCAGGGATGCTATAAGCACAAATTTTGATTCATCAATTCTTACACTATTTATTTGTGGAGGTTCAAATAAATATAGACAGAACCAATTTACATTTACCACCCCTGGTCTCATCTTTTTTGTTATCTTTTCCAAGAAGTCTAGAGTCTTCCTCCAAGATGATGCCACTTTGTAGTCATCTTTTATGCTATGTCTAAAAACACATTTTCATTAGAGTTTTGATTCTCTCAAATAGACACAGTTTTTTTTTGTTTGTTTGTTTTTTTGTTTTTGAGGTACGTGGGCCTCTCACTGTTGTGGCCTCTCCCGTTGCGGAGCACAGGCTCTGGACGCGCAGGCTCATCGGCCGCGGCTCACGGGCCCAGCCACTCTGCAGCATGTGGGATCTTCCCGGACCGGAGCACGAACCCTTATCCCCTGCATTGGCAGGTGGACTCCCAACCACTGCGCCACCAGGGAAGCCCTGAAATAGAGGCAGTTATAAGCCTTCTACTTCTTCAACAGAATTAAAGCAATTACCACTTCCAAATAAGGTCTATGTAATAATGAACATGAAAGAAGAGATGTTTGAAGGGCAAAGGGATATTATTCTTTGTTTTATTTAATATATTTTTAATTAGAGTATAGTTTATTTACAATGTTGTGTTTAGTTTCAGGTATACAGCAAAGTGATTCAGTTATATATATATGTATATATATATATATATATATACTCTTTTTCAGATTATTTTTCCCTCATAGATTATTACAGAACATTCAGTATAGTTCCCAGTGCTATATAGTAGGTCCCTGTTGGTTATTTATTTTATATATAGTAGTGTGTATATGTTAATCCCAACTTCCTCAAAGGGATATTATTCTTTCTCTGGAAATAATATCACACAAGATCTGTCCTTGAAACTTTTCTGCTTAAGAGGTGCTGGATCAAAGGGTTTCTCATGGCTCTTCTTTCTATCTCTCATCTTTATTAAACCTTATTTTTCTCATGGTTTTTGTTCCCTGCACCTAGATGTTGAGGATGGGCAGCCATTCTCATTATTTCCTCTTTCTTCTGTGCCTTCCTCTCTTATCAGGACCTAGGTTTTCCTACCTTTAATGTGGAGGTCCTTCTGCCGCTCCACTCTGTCTAGTCCCACCCCCCATGAATAGGCAATTCCCAACCTATGGTTCAGAGTTTCTGGTACCTGAGACCCTTCAGCAGTAAGAACCTTGGATGGGAGAGGTGGGTGTCTGCAGAACCATTAACATTTGATGAATAAAATCAAGAACGTGATTTATTGGTACATACAATAATTGTTGTAAATAAACGTGTTTCCAGGAGAAACTCATAAATATCATAGTTGATTGTTATTGAGGAAATGAAGTAAAAATCAAAATTTACTTTGGTTCTATCTAAAAAATACAGACTATAAGCACTTACACAAACTGCTTAAAAGGTATGTCCAAGTACAAATGATAAGAGTAACAATCATGCATGTTATAAACTTTCTGGTTTAAAAGTGTTAATAAGGATGGTTTATCATTTAAAGATCCATCTTAGCATATGGGTCACATTAATTTTTACATGTTTTATTGTAGCACCTAAACTTTATATTCGTATGTTTGTAATCATCATCATTTATTTCTTTAATTATACGGTTGATCTCAACAACATTAACAAAATGAAGGGAGTATTGGGGCATTGAGAGTGCAATAGGGGTTCTCTCATTGTATTGGTCAGATCTTATATAGAGAGTTTAGGATTACATATTTTTTAAAAAAGCTATATAGAGAAATGTAAAAGGGACAAAGCTCATTAAAACACTTTACACAATTTCTCAAAGGAAATTGTCAATATCACTGATACTAATCTAGAAAGGGGATGACTAAGGAGTATTTAGTAACTTTAGTCCAAGAAGTGGAGAAATTGTTTTGTTTGTTTATTTGTTTATGCTAGCCAGTTCTCTAGTTCTATAGACCAACTGGGTTTACTGTGAAATTAAGTAGAGATTATTTTCACCTTGAGATCTTCTCAGCTGTAAGTGGATAGTTAAGCATTAGAACAAGCTTACCAAGGAAAGCCATGAAATCTCTATCCTTGTGGATTTTTGAAATCTTGGATGATTTAAGCAAAGACTTGAGCTGGTCAAAGGCTTGAATATAGAAGAGATGCCATTTTGCTGTTTCTTTTACTGCCCATTCATATTCATATGTAGAGATGGAGATTGTTCCAAAAAGACGGAATCTCTAAATGTCCAGCTCTGTCCATTCCCACTCCAGCTGGTCCTTTCGGAGGCAATGTCAGTTTGCCTCTTTTTCTGACCATTAGTTTCAGGTTGCCATTCTTTTTTTAACCTAATGTCCATATTATTAAATTTTTTGACTATGTTATTGGAAGCAAAAGCCATTTCTTCCCTGCTGTGGGTTAAGTAGTACCTCACTATTGTTCCAGCTTTCTGGAATTCTTCACAATAGGTTCCAGACCTAGGTTAATTAACAACTCTGTTAACACCTCCTGGAGCTCAAGTGGTTCAAATACAGCCTGCTGAGACATTATTTCTTAAAAGGTGAAGACTAATGACCCAACTTTTAGTCACCATCTCAGAGGCCAGTTTTCAATCTCATAAAAATTTTAAGTCAAGGAAGCTCAACGTAGAAAGTCACAAGCTGTCATAAAATACCATTCCAGATACAGTGGGTTGGAATTGCCTGGGCACTTGGTAACCTAAAATACAAGTTAACAGTAATTCCACCTCATTTAGTTGTGTTTGAGGTACTTGATAGTTATTCTTAATAGACCATAAAAATTATACCTTAAGACACTACTTAAATACAATAATAAATCCTTGTACAAAGTTGTCCCAGAAACTGCAATTTAAAAAAATCATTATAAATGTTAACTAAACCACACATTTGTCTGTATGAAGACTTCTTGAGTATATAAAATTGTAGATGTGCCAAAATTCTTAAAAAGAATCAATTTCAGAACATAGTTTGGTGTATGCCCCTTTTTTGGTAATTTGGGTAATAAATATTTAAAGGTAGTTTTACTCAAATATTAATATTTTATAAGTATATGTTGATATATCTTGAATGAAAGGAACTTTTCTTCTCTAATAAACAACCATAATCCCAGCAGAAATCACCTTTAAGTGACATGGGACCAAAACTGGATGACAGTTTGATATGTAGCATGATGTCAGTGTTCCTATATCATTACTGAATATCCATGAGGATAAAAGGAATTAAAATGCCAGAATATAGACTGCCACAAAAAGGGCAACAGAACAGATTATTCCCTATCTGCTGCATTGCTAGGCACAGTACTATTAGGTACCGCATACCTGTTATTTTATTTAATCTTCAAAATCAGCCCATGCAGTAGTTATTATAGCTCTTAATAAAAAGAAGAGAAAAATGAGGCTTAGTGGTTAAATAATTTACTTAAGATCATACTTCTATTAATTAAAGAAGCAGCATCCAAATTTTAATCTATCCCACTTCAAAACTCCATGCTTTCATCTATATCATAACACATATATGGCATGACCACAGTTAAAGAGCTAAGAGAAATCAGGGAAAGCTTTCTAATGTGCCTTATATCCCTCAGTGATAGAAGAAATGGCTAGAACATAAAGAGTGTTAAAAGTATTAGACACAAATAGGGTGGAACTTTGAAAAATGATTAATTACGTGATAAAAGTACTGCCGTATTTTCTAGAAATCTTGTGGAGCAAGTGTTAAAAAGGACAGGTTGAAAATTGGTCATGTAGGCCAGTTGATGTCAAAAGTTTTATTCAAGTAATTGGGATTTTTATTAAGAAGCATCTTAATGTCTTAATTCTGGTTCTAGCAAATATTTTTGTGTCTCTTTTCTCCCAATTTTAATGTGATTTGGTGGTGGGAGGTTGCTGAGAGCTTAATCAAATCAACATTTTGTGTGGCCGTCTTATGACTTAACAAATTATTCAAAAGTTACTGCAACTTGGATATTTAAAGTGATGTATAGCATAACATAGAAGCACATGTAACTTAAGTATATGAATAACCTTTCTTTGAGGAAATATCCAATTTTAGTTATTGCTTGAAAAGTAAAAACACTATTATTTCTGTGGCCAGGGGCTGTGGAAAATATTGAATCCTGTATTATTGATTATCAAAAATGAATATCTCATGGGATTTGTAGGCCTTACAAGGATCTATGGATTTAAGATCAGAATAGCAAATTTTCTAGTTATTTTCCCCTTTTCTCTTTTTGGTTCAGAATGGAGGTTAGCCGGTAAAATAATGCTCAGCAGAATATTTTGAGAGCAATTTATTTGAATATTGATTTATTGAAACATTTTATAATAATTCTTTAAAAGTTCTTTTAGAACGTACAAAAAGGTATTTTTACTGCTTTTCAATTACTAGTGAAAGGAATAATTTATTATCTCAAGAAAATGGAACTTTTCCTTTCTCAAGAATGAGTCTGCAGCGTTCTGTTGGTCAGCATAGTTTGGGACCCATGCTAGCTTTTCTATTAATATAGTTTTCTTTCCCTTTCTAATATTCAGTTACTCCCAGTCAAAACCCAGCAGAAAGACAGACTCTTCAGAGAATCAGAGTTCCCTTGTTTCATTCACTGTCTCTGTCTCTCTCATAAAGTGGTGTCTCTGTGTGTGTGTGTGTCTGTCTGTCTATCTGTCTCAACATGACGCAATAAATATGACACAGGCATAGGAATCAGCGTGTCCTAAACTTGCATCTCAGTTTTATTACCAGATAGGTGACAGAGGTGTCTTCATTTCACAGGAGCTCAGTTTCCTTATCAGTAAAATAGAGATTAAATGAGGTAACGGAAAAGCATCTTATTACATCCCCTTATATTTAGTCAGTGAACTTTAGTTCCAATTCCTTCCATTTTCTTAACTCATATTAACATTATGTTGATATTTCTGGGTTGGGACAAATTCTTTAGGTAAACCGTTGTGTTTTCTTCAGTTTTGCCCTAATGACTAGGAAACAGGGCTTGGGTTCTCCTGGCCGGCTGGCCTTCTTCATCCCCAGATCTCACGTGCTCTTGTTCTCCCAGCACGTCTTTGAATGCTGCTCAGTAAAATCAGCATTCGTGGGTACATAAGCCTTCTTAGAGACCTACTGCAAATAGAATGGGGAGAGAAAGAGAGACAGCATCTATCAGATACCTGCACACAGCGGTCTGTGTGTTATTGCCTGACAATCTTATTAAAAATATGTGAGACAGGGCTTCCCTGGTGGCGCAGTGGTTAAGAATCCGCCTGCCAATGCAGGGGACATAGGTTCGAGCCCTGGTCCTGGACGATCCCACATGCCATGGAGCAGCTAAGCCCACGTGCCGCAACTACTGAAGCCCACGTGCCACAACTACTGAAGCCCACGCACCTAGAGCCCATGCTCCGCAACAAGAGAAGCCACCGCAGTGAGAAGCCCGCGCGCCGCAACGAAGAGTAGACCCCGCTTGCCGCAACTAGAGAAAGCCCGCGCACAGCAACAAAGACCCAACTCAGCCAAAAATAAATAAATAAGTATATGTGAGACAGATAGCATTAGCCATACTTTACAAAAGAAATTGAGCTTTCAAGGGATTAACTTCTAAAAGACAAATAGCTATTAAGAGGTAGAGCAAAAATTGAATTTTGCGCTTTCTGTAAAACTTTGTTCTTCCAAAATACAATATTGCTATTAAAAGAGAACTACTTTTCTAAATGGAAGCACGTGGTTCGTTATTGAATCCATTTTGTAGAGATGGATTGGACAGCCTATAGTAAACACATAGTTGGAGTAAATAAGACATGTGTGTAAGTAAGTGCAATGAAAGAGTAAATATGTTAAACACCATGAGGGATTCAGATAAAATAATGTTTTGTTTAAAGGGAGACAAGGATATTTCTGGTTGTAGTGGTTGAGAAAGTCTTTTTTGTTGAGGTGACATTTGTTTTTGTTTATTTAATTTTTACCGAAATATAGTTGATTTACAATGTTGTGTTAGTTTCAGGTATACAGTAAAGTGAATCAGTTATACATATATATATATATAAATGTATATATTATTTTTTTTACATTCTCTTCCAATAACCTATAAAGGTTATTACAAGATAGTGAGTATAGTTCTCTGTGCTATACAAGTAGGTCCTTTTTGGTTATCTATTTTATATGTAGCAGTGTGTATATTTTAATCCCAAACTCCTAATTTATCATTCTCCCCTCCACTTTGGTAACCATAAGTTTGTTTTCTATGTCTGTGAGTCTATTTCTGGTTTTTAAATGAGTTCATCTATATCCTCTTTTTAGATTCTGCATATAAGGCATATCATATGATATTTTTTTGTCTGACTTACTTCACTTAGTACGATAATCTCTAGGTCCATCCACGTTGCTGCAGATGGCATCATTTCTTATTTTTTAATGACTGAATAATATCCCATTGTGTATGTATATATATATATATATATATATATATATATATATATATACCACATCTTCTTTATCCATTCATCTGTTGATGGACACTTAGGTTGCTTCCATGTCTTGCTATTGTAAATAGTGCTGCTATGAACATTGGGGTACATGTATCTTTTCAAATTACGGTTATCTCTGGATATGTGCCCAGGAGTGAGGTTGCTGGATCATATGGTAGCTCTATTTTTAGTTTTTTAAGGAACCTCCATACTGTACTCCATAGTGGCTGTATCGTTGAGGTGACATTTGGATTTGGCTTTAAATAATGGGTGGAATTTGGATATGTAAGCACAGGAAAGTGGAAAGGATAGGAAGTGGGGAGACTATGAACAAAGGCAAATAGATAAGGGAGTAAGTTGGAGGTATTTAATAAAAAAGGTGAGCAGTTCGGTTTTTCTTGCAAGGAATGGAGCAAGGAATGGAATAATCAAGAAAGGAATGTGAAATTTTGAATGATATGTTAAGGATTTGGGAATTCAGTAAACACTAGGGTAGGGTGCCATTGATGGATTTTGATTACAGGATTGGCATACTATGATATAAGAATAATATTAATGGTAATAAAGAGTAATAATGCAGGCCATGATGCTAAGTGCTCACCTTGTGAGTATAGTCAAGCTATTTAGGGGATGATGACAGTAGTTCCCATGAAGTAAATAGCTTTGGTAGGGACAATGGGAGCAGAAAGTTAAGGATGAAGACTGTATTAGAACAGATAAATACTTAACAACTTACTAGATGCCCAAGGCAGGGGAAAGGAAGGTTTCTGAGGTGACACCCACATTTCTGTTTTGTATTATAATCAGAAACATAGAGGACACAAAGGAGGAGCAGAAACAGGTTTAAAAGGAAGAATAATGAACTCACGTGTGGATTGTAGCATTTGAAGAAAAGGTGGAGATAGATTTTGGGTTGTTAGAGGCGTGATGTGAGCTTAGGAAGAAAGGTCACTGTTAGGTATCTTGATTTGTGAGTGATCTGCATCAAGGAGATAAATTAATCTATGAGAGAAAAGGAAATAATATAGGAGAGATTTGCTGTTGAAAGAGAGAGAGAGTACAGTAAAAAAATCTATGTTGTATTAAGACAAAGAAGAAGAGACAGCAAAAAAGACAAAACAGAAACAACCAGAAAGATAAGAGCTTAGAGAGCTTTCCACTGAAGTCAAAAGAAGAGATATCAAGAAAGAAAAGGTGGCCGGCAATGTCAAGTATTGCAAGGATACCCAGGGTGCTGGATAATGAGAATGATCTCTCTAAAAATCCTTACTTTTGAACATGGAGAATGAACCTGCTTTTATATTTGTGACATCATCTCGTATGCCTTGTGTACTTTTCTCTATATGAGAGGCTTTCCATTGAATCACCTTGACTTGACTCTACTTTTGGAATCAAAGGGTCTCTTGATGTCATTCTCTTTGCAAATTATCATATACATCAGTGCATGGAGCCAAAAATCTTAAAAATTATTATTTAAATAACAGCAAATAAACCAAAAAAGTTTAATATTTTACATTGATCACATTTTCTCCTATCATCTTATTAGGTATTCTATGACTTTTTTTTTTTTTTTTATCTACTTCTTAACAGTATACACATTTTTGGAATCAAAACCGTGATCAGGGCTTCCCTGGTGGCGCAGTGGTTGAGAGTCCGCCTGCTGATGCAGGGGACACGGGTTCGTGCCCCAGTCAGGGAAGATCACATATGCTGCAGAGTGGCTGGGCCCGTGAGCCATGGCCACTGAGCCTGCGCGACCGGAGCCTGTGCTCCACAATGGGAGAGGCCACAACAGTGAGAGGCCCGCGTACCGCAAAAACAAAAACAAAAACAAAACTGTGATCAGAAACCTGTGGGTGGGGATTTCAGCCTCCTGCTGCCATCTCAGCACTGTGAGCTGAAGCTTACTTCCTCAAAATTGAGGCTGGATAGGCAAAATAAAGACCATGGCTTTTATTTTACTTATTTATTTATTTTTAATCACACTTCTGCCAGGCAAAATGGAAATTTCTAGCTTTTTCACAAGTCTTGTTAAAGCTTTCTTGGACCTGAGTTGACACAGGTTCTATTAAAAATATCACTGTTATAAAACAAATACATTTTGCTGTAAATGATCACCTCTATCTAGACATCCCACAGGTGTCTCAAATATAGGATGTCTAAAATACAGCACATCCCTTTCTCCATCCTGGTCATGATATTGCATCTCCCATGCCTGTCCATGGCAGAATCCTCCATTCACTTGCCGTAGCTAGAAAGAAAGCAGGGAGCTATATTTAATCTTCTTTCTACTGCTCCTCACTATATTCATCCGGTCAAGAAGTACTATCAGATATTTTGTCCTGATTAACTCTTCAGTCTGTCGGGTACTCCTCTCTTGCCTGCCACTAGTTCTGCCTCCCTATTACTCTTTCTGACCATATTATTTAGCATATTGCTATGTGCTGGGCATTATTCAAGTACTGGAGATCAAACAATGAATATGAAAGAGTCATTCCATGCCATCGTGAAGCTTTAGTCGGGTGGAGAAAACAGACGCCTATCAACCAATGATATTAATATTTAAATGTCAATGGGATAAATGTTTCAAAGAAAAAATACAGAGTACAACAGGTGAAGAAATAAGGGCAGGTTTCTTAAGAAAAAGAAAAGACTGTTAAGCTGAAAAACCATGACTTAGAGGATGAATGGGAGTAAGACAAAGTGGAGAAGGAAAGCATTCAAGGCTGAAGGAATTCTGGAAGCTCTACCCTTGGAATGAACCTTACTTGGAAGATCTGAAATCAGGATAGTTGGAGTAAAGTGAGCAAGTGCAGAAGATGAATGAACTAAAGCTACAGTTGGATTGAAGCCAAATCATGCAGGGCCCTTAGGTATGAGGACCATGTACTTAATCTTCAAAGCTGAAATATTTTTTAAATGAAGGGGCAATTGGTATTAAACTGGAAGTGATCTGGAAAGGCCTGGCCATACGGTCACCTTAGAGTCATGTTAATGATTTTAAGTTTTATCCTAAGAGAAAAGGAAAACTATTGAAGGGTTTTAACTCGGGGCGTGAATTTATCAGATTAGCTTCTCAAATAGCGTTTTCTTCTACCACCCCTACCTTCTCTGCCTACTTTTTCCTGTTTCATTTTCTTTCACAGCCCCTATCAAAACCTGAATTTATGTATTTATTTTTTTAATTTCTTTTTTGCTTCTTGACTTTAGGCTCTGTGAGGGCAGGGACTTTGTTTTATTCACTGCTGCAATTCCAGTACCTAGAATAGTGCACGGCATATAACAAATGTTTTATAAATTGTTGAATGCATGAATCAGAATCAGATTGCTTTTTCAAGGCACTTGTGGTTATTGTCAGAATTGAATAGAAGGAATAATAGTTGATGGCCTGAGAGGTGGTAACAGGTAGGAAAGTTGACAGATGGAGAAATAAGAGGTATATTTAAGAAGGAGTGATAATTTAGAGGTAGATGGTAAGGAAGAAGAAGCATCAAAGGTGACTTCCAGATTTCTGGAATGAACCCCTGAATTAATTTGAGGTGCCACTAATGGAAATGATTGGGGAGGGAATATGGTGTCATGGTAAAGACTGCAGGGGTTCAGACTACTGTCTCTGTCATCGACACTATGACTTTGGGCAAACTGCTTAATTTCTGCATGCCTCAATTTCGGCATCTCTACAATGGAGGATAAGATTAGTACCTACTCTGTAGGCCATATTGTGGGGATTGAATCAAAGAATGTTCAGAAGGCATTTAGAATAGTGCCTAGTGTATAAAAAAGGACTCAGTAGAAGTTAGTGTGGGAAAGAGTAGGGGACAAGTAAAAAGGGAGAATCAGTTCAGTGTTGTAGTTTTTGAGTTTTGGTTGCCCTGAGACATCCAAGGGGATATACCAAGATGGCGTTTGTAGGAAATGAATTTAGATCCCAGAGGAAAGACCTGGGTCGGAGATAGAAATTGGGAGTCACCTGAATATGATACTAAACTCTGGAAGACACAAACACGTAATGGGTAGGGGAGATTGAGAAGTATCAAGAGAATTAGGGCAAAAGCCAGGAGCCAAGAGGAGGAACAGTGATGAGCTATGCCAATACTTGTTGTTGGCCTTTGTTTTAAGGGCCATACAGCCAGACTGCTCGTCCAGTCTGCTGTGGCTGCAGTGGTCTTTATGAAACATGAAGACTAAACCCGTCTCATTCCCACTTCACATCTTTCAGTGACTCCCCAAGTCACTCAGTTCTGAGTCCAGTCTCAGCCTGCCATGCAAGGTACTTCGCATTCTGTCCAAATGTGCCTCTCAGGACACTTCCTAGTGCATCAGATATGCCACACTTTCTGTTACCTGTAGGCATGATACATGCTGTTCTATCCGTTTTGGCTGCCCTTCCACCTGCTGTCCACAAGGCTAACTGTGGGTGGACCTGCCAGAAGGGCCTTTCATCTACTCCTGTGGAATCTCCTGTTTCTCCCCAGGGAGTGACCTTACTGCACCAGGTTTTTTGGGTTCATTTTGTTTCTCTGAGGCCACAAGTTCACTGAGGGGATACTGGGCCTCCTTTGGATCTCCAGTACCTCGTGCAACGCTTGCCGTGGTGCATGCACCGAATGTTTGTGGAATTAAAAATGGTTAAAAAGTGTATCTCACTAACTTTCCAAACTCCACATAACCATTTGACATTTACTCAGACAATCCAGAAAAAGTTTAATATAGGAAAGATCCATATTTAGAAATACTCTATCCATACTATAGTCAGATATATTCAGATAAACTAGAGGTGGGCTAAATTGGTTCATAGAGTTATTAGATGATGTTAAATGTCACAGAATTATTATCTAAATCTGTAAATAATATACTTTTTCTATAATCATATTTAGTAAGTTGGTTGAGTTCTGAGTTTAATGATTTATATGTCATACATATTTTTGTTTACATTGACTCAATTCTTAAGTGCTTACTTAATTCTAGTACTTTTACAAGTGGTTTGGAGGTGAAAAACAGTCTTCTAACTCTTGGTCTCCTCTGGGTTGATACAAAAGATATGTAAACAAAGGGTGGGAGAATGGAGCCTTCACATTCTGTAACTGTTTAACCCTGGAAGATGAGTTTCATTTTAATATTTGGCTTTGAAATAATCTATGTAGGACTATTACTACACTACTTTTTAGAAAACTTGGATTTTTTTAAATGAACTAAGTAGCTAATTTGATTATCTAATTTATTTCATCTATACTTTAAATTTATATCTTTTGCTATGGATTAGAAATGACATTTAGAACTTTTATTGAGGACTAGAGGAAAATTATACCCCTCTTTTTCAGGCACATCATTTCAGGCTTAATAAGTAAAAGAGTATACTGGCAAAAAAATAAAAAATATACAGTTTTATCTGGGAGACACGACAGCATCAGCTATTCAGTCAAATCAGGAATTTTCCTATCCCTTCCAAAGCGACCCATTTTTGGACCCGAATGAATGAAAGCACTGGTTGTTTTGGCTTTCCCTACCCTAGAGTCTAGTCCAAATTCTGGGCTCAGAAGTTTCTCATCTGAGAATCATCAGATAATAATGAGTCATTATCATTATAGTGATGAGTGCTATTATGGCATTCAGGGCCCTGGGTCTGAAATGGCACATATTTGGTGGTAACACGTTTGTTATTGTTAATCATGGCAGGTGACGATGAGATTACTGGAAAAAAATATTTTGAAGTGGTATCATATGTTCATCAGGAAGAAATGGGTGTTTCTGGTAATTGAATTTGCCCAGGTTTGTAAATCTTTTTCCATCCATTTCATTCAGATTTAAAAATAGATGTTATTAAGTTCAAAGACTAATTCTAGCCATATTGGCTGACAGAAATACATCTGTCTTGATTCACATTTACTCTATTTTATGTTTCCTGATTTTTGAGAGAATGAGTTATTCAGCTTCATTCTCACTTCTGAATATTAAATAAACTGTTTTGCTTTTGCTATTTTTTCTGTGAAATGGAAGAATAAGAAATTATGTATGATATTTCTAAGGGACACATGCAAAATATATACTGTAAGGGAGATAACTTCAAATTATTTCAAAATAGTATACTTTCCCATAAATATCAGAATTTTAATTCATGATTTTTAAAAAAGAAATATGATTTTACTGACTTTTACATACATAATTAGATATATATGACACATATTCAGGTCTGTGTAATATTTTAGAACTTTGAAAATTTTTTACAAGACAGTCAATTCTAAAGGATTTGTACTGGTCTAGATACTTGGTCCAAATAGCTAAAAATTTATTTTAGAGGTATATGAAGCATACTAACAAGCTATCTAAAACTTTTGCTCTTTTACATCTACAAAATATTATCAGTGATAGTGGCAGCCGATTTTATCTAGAAACAATAAAAATATTGGCCTGATTGAAAAGATAGCAGGCAAAATTGGATATTTCCAGCTAGAGTTCTGTGTTATAGGGTAAAGTAAATAATTTTAAAATTGATTAGCATTGCCTAAAAGGCAGAGTCACAGGCTGTGAGAATATGAATAGGTGGCTTGAATAGATAATGATGTGAAAAATGTGAGGATGTTTATATTTAAATGCAAGAATCCAGCGGCTAGATGAATTTGTTATTAATACTGTTCCCTAAACCACTAATGAGAAATGCTTTTTTTTTTTTTTTTTTTAAAGATTTAAGATTGTGTAAATGCTTTGTACCTAACACTGATGGAAGTAATTGGTAAACTGCTTAATCAAGTCCCACTTGGAAGTGAATGGGAACTGCAGGGTGGAAAATGTAGGCTGGGTAAGGAACCCAACAAGTCAGCAGAGCTCTCTTTACAGAAAGAAACAAAGATAGCAGTAATTAATGACCCTGACTCTGTGCCAAAAAAGCTTTCTTCTGACAACTCCAACTTAATTAAAACTTAAGACATTTCAATGGCCTCAGAAAGCCCCTGATGGGGTGAACTCTTGCAGACGCGTGAGAAAATTTTGTAAATTAAAGGAAAAGATGTGTGTTACCACTAGTGCCATGACTCTAATCCCTGACAGTCAAAGAATCTATTTAGCCCAAGCCTTTTCTTTTAACTGGCTCACACCTGCAGGCTTCCTGGCACTTCCTCTGTACCAGAGAAGGCCGTTTTTGTGTTTTACGGAAGATCAGATAATAGGAGTCTTGCTGTTCCTTTTGTTTTTGTGCATTGTTCATTAGCCTGTGAGTGTTGCAGGCACCCTTGATATGCTTGGCTTGATCCGGAGTGGAGCATTGCCTGAAAGCTTTAGGTGGTGCAACACGGGGTAAAGATGGGTTGGCGGAAAAAGTAAGTTGTTTTTTTTTTTTTTTTAAATGTGAAAGTGGCTCAAATTAAAACTCACAGTTGATGGGGCAGCCTGAATGGCTGTGGCCTGCTGTTCTTAACAGCAGAGTGACAAGAAACGAGGTTCTGTGCGAGACAGCGCAGATTGGAGACACAGGGAAATGCGTTGTTAAATAGCCCTTGCTCCTTTTCTTGGTGCCATTTTTAATGCACTCGAATCAACAAGCATACAGATTCCTAGGCGGTATGGAAAACAGGTCTACTGTGCTGGAAAGAAAATCGCCGGGTGATTTGTTTATTAATAAATATATCGAAGACTGAAATCTTAGAAATGGCATTGGTGGAATACCAATTGGGGTGAATGGGTCCTCAATTTACATGAGAAAAAAAAGGAGTTTAATTTCTCCTCCCTCCCCTCTGGAAAGTGTTTTGGTGGGTTATAATAGCAAATACCACCCTCCCTACCCCACCGTGCGGACTGGGGCACACACACTCCTGTTTCCTGTGGCCTCAGGCAGATCTGGTGGCTGGGACTTGAGGTCAGTTCCTGGATTGTCGCTTCCCTCTTGGACCCGACTTGAGGCTGGTGTGTTGTGAAGGGCACAGACATGTTCCTGTTTAGATCCAGGCTTGGGTATCTTTGTAAGTGTCCATCCTAAGGAAAGAAAAGCTTGTCTCCAGGTACTCAAGAATCTCACCTTTTGACTCTTCAAGGTTTTGTTTTCGGAGGTAAATCATGCAACATTTGTTTTTGCAGGTGATGGGCCATCACTTACATGAGCTGTGCTGAGCTGCTTTTTCTGGGAATGGGGATGATCAGAAACTGAACCTTTTACAAAAATTTGGGGAATGACGCTTTAGAACAGAACGTCACTTCACTCGATTTAAAAAACAAAATACGAAAACTTCTGTCCATGAGCGTTAACCAAATATAATATATGGGCCCTGTCTTTTGGTGTTTGGAAAGGCTCACCAGCTAGTTATTCTTTTCGTACTAACCATTTTCAGATGCGAAAAGCGAGGGAGGTGGGGGAGGGAAGGTAGGAATCAACATGTTTGATCCTGTGTATGAAGTTGTTGTTTGTTTGTCTGAATTTCAGAATGCTAACCCTTATCCAACCAATCTAAGACCAAATAAATACCACCTGTGCCCATTTATGTATTTTAAAAGAAGCACATAAAAATATTTTAATGAATTACTAAAACTCATAGTTTATATTGAATCACAGTTATTAATATTTCTCCTCTTCCTTGCTTTTCTTATTTTGGGAGTTTGCTTGTTTGTATGGAATTGAACCACCCCAATTAAAATGGGAGAAAAGTTTTTTTAAAAAATAAACTACTGTAACAGAATATGTTTGGGAGTTGTAAAAGTTTTTCCATTGAAAAAATCAGAATTTAAGAGGATCCTGTTACACGCTGTGGGCAGAAATCAGAGTCAGCAGAGCTTGCGAAAACAGATTTTTTTTTTAGCAAAAATTTGTTGCGGGTCACTGTGAATGGTAAAAAAGAAAAAGCTTCACATCACAGTGTCTGTTTTGAATTAGATTAAACTTCAAATTAAGTTACTTAACTTTTTAGTGTATCTAACATATAATTAAGAGAAACATTTTTGTTTATAGAAAATGTAAGTTTATTCCATGCATGCAGATTT
>NW_021703770.1:56090595-56168095 GCF_005190385.1 Monodon monoceros | reverse complement strand
CAAAACATCCCAACAATATCAGACAACTTCTAATGAAGACTATTGACATTGCTGACATTTGGCATGATGTACTGCCAAAAAAGGAAATTAAAAAGTACAAGCTATTATCCTAAAGACCATCTGTTTATGAAAATAGTTGATTTCACATCACTTTGTTGAGCATAAAAACAACCCCTGGTGAAGGACAGAATATGCCTTTCTTGTAATCAAGAGAGTTTTATTGCTAGTTAAAATGCTCCTTTAACTTTTTCAGGGTCTCTATTGATATTAATTAAGCAGCTTCAATGCTATAAACATCTCAAGCATTAGAGTGCAAGTTACTCTTCTGTACCAGGCATTGCTTTACATCTTTTCTTTTACATATATCTTGCTAGCAGAGAAAAGCACAGCATTAGTAAAAGAGCACAGAAAGGCCTCTTATTCTTGCCATTGTTTGCCAGTGGGGTTGCCTGATGGAAAGGCTTGTAATCATGGTTGCAATTTTGTCCTGGCCCTACAAAAATGGCATCATTTTCAAGGACTTACATAAATGATAGCATGAATCTTACGGAGATAATTATTATTAAGAACATCACTTTAACCTGAATCACCCTCCACAGAGTGCTGGAAAGGGGAGAAAGGTAATCTTTTATCAAAGGCATATTTTAATAGACGCTCATCTGACTTTGGAGATGAGCAGCCCTTGAAGTGTTGTTGCATGATGCATTTAAAATCAAAAGAACTTTGCTTGGTTGCCTCATGATTTTGTTTTTCCTGAACGACGGTGCTTCCAACCACAGCTTATTGAAATGCCAACCATTTGAATATAAGCTTTAGAAGAATAACACACCCTAGTGTTGTTTTCTTTTTTAAAAAAATATTGATTTTTTTTTTTTTTAATCTCTCTTCATTCAGTGATACCGTGAAGCTAGTCTAAGACTGGGAAACATGAATGTTTTATTTTGCTGCATTCTCATGTAATGTATATAAAATATGTGTGCGCCTTAGAAGCATTATTGTATCTTTGGAAATAAGAGTAAAGGTAACATACTTCAAAGCAGAATGTAGAATAGCCATCATTGGAAAACACCATTTAGTTATTAACGAAGCCAAGATATTGCCTTGAAATGAAGATAGGCTTTAGTTTAGTTTTGTGATATCTTAAAACAAAGTAAATAATGACTTCTTTTCTCTAATCCAATTCACATGGAGCTACCAGTTCTCAACATGGTAAATACAAATAAATATGTTAAAAATCTTAAATTAAGCAATTTGGTTATTTCCCAGTTTTTTAAGCTTCACGTGTGTTTCTCATCTCTGGTTATTTTGGAAGCAGGATTACTGCCTAGCAATTTCCTCTTGTCCGTGAAAATAGTGTATAGAAGGTGAAGTAATACAATGGTGTTAATCCAGCTTTTTAAAATAATCAGCTTCCTATGCATATAATATTTATGTTATTGTCTATGCAGGAGATTCTTTTTCTAGAACCATTCTATATCTACCAAATTTCTTTTTTGACAAATGAGATTGGATTCCTAAGTCACAGCTGTGTATGCCAGTTGATGTATTGCTGTAGGATTGATAATTCATAAAAGCCCAGCAGTTTTGGGGGGTTAATTTTTTTTAGGTATGATAAAATAAGGCTGCCTGCTAGATTTTTTTTCATTTTTGTTATCTAAGTTTTACCAGGTTGAGACTAGTTATTGACTCAGTAAATGTAAAAAAGAAAAAGTTGATATGCTGTCAATATTAATATAGATGTCAGCCGACACTGGTCCCTAATGTATGTAAGAGCAAGTATTTTTTACCTTGATACAGGAAGGCAGTCATGTGTGAGATTTAATATACATCCTAATCTGTCTTGTCACTGCTGTAGCCATGGGTGATGTGGTAATGCATGGGCCGCCATTTTCTTTTTCTCCTTACACAATGGACTACATACCCATGAATGACAGTCAAGCTCCGCTCTGTAATTATTTTGAGGACAGTTAGAAACACTGCAGGGTTACCTTTAGACTTAAAGTCTTTGACTGATTTAAACATCCAAGCAACATGTAATTAACAAAAACAAGCATCCTTTAAATGTCCATTTTTAAGCATACTGAGAATTATTCTTTGAAAAAAAAAACACTCATGAAATATTTTTATTATATTTAAATGCAGTAAAGTAACTGAATTGGCTTGAGTTCCTACTTTTCCCCAAGACTGTCCACATTTTAACAGAGTGTGCCAATGCATTTTTGAAGTAGCTTATCTTATATCCTTTTCCTTGATCAGAGTTTCTGTCATGAAAATGACAAAGTTCAACAAAATAAAATATGAAATACATAACGTACAGTTAATATCATTTAGATCTCTTCATTTCTAATAAATGTAAATATTTAAACAGTGCTACTTTTTATTCTGGGAAATACTTTATGAAATTTTAAAACCCTAAAAAGGGAGTCCAAACAGACATAATTTTTAATTATTGGGACCAAAAGTATAATTTTATTTACATAAATTATAATGTACTAGATATGTTGAACATATTCTTTCAGTGTTGTTTACAGAAGCTAAAGTAGCACTGTGTATCATCACTCTATAATGAAAATTAAAAGCAGTGGTAAAATTTGTCTGTAGATATTTGCTAGCAAATATTACCTTAGAAATAATCCCATTGGGAGAGGGAAAAAAATCCCCCTATTTTTAGAATAAATGTTATAAATTTGCCTCCCTTCTTAAGTTTCCTACAAGTGGCTCTTCTTTTCTGAGAGTAGTAATATAAAGGCTAAATTGTTACCTTATGTTTTCATTGGGTAGGTTTGTGACCACTGACAGTTATAATTTACAAAAATTACAATGATTATGGACATTAACATACTTGACGGCAGCTATTATTTTTATTTGAAATACAAAGACTTTCAGTGGGTACTAGACATTAAGATCTTGTCTATAGATGCCAAGTGAGGTGGAGAATTGTGGCAATTGTTCAGAGTTTAGACGAAGGTGGCGTGTTTTTTTCAATTATGTGGATAGTTCAGATGCACATGGTTATTTAGCTTAAGTTCTCTAGTTTCCTGCTGTATGTCCTTTGCTACTTAACTGGTTATCTATTGCCAGTAAATCAATTAAGATTTTGACTCTGAATCTGAATGGGTTCACTGCGAATAAGAACAAAAGTAAATATTTGTTGGCCCTTGATTTCCTCAACTCATTTAATCCTCAAACAACTACTATGTTGCAGGTACTGTTAGTATTACTATTTTACGAACAAGGAAACTGAGGCTTAGTGAGGTCAAGTCTATTGACAATTTACACAGCTCAGTTCTCCCAGTAATGTGGCTGCAGTTTGAAACACAGTCTGACTCCACAATCCATGCTTTTAACTGTACTCTGGAAAATAATACTCTATGGGGAAAGAACAGACATTTTGAGACAAAACTTAAGAAAAAATAGAAAACATTTCCATGATAATCCCCTACTATTTGCAATCAGTGACAAAAGTTCTGTTTGTCATTCTCTTCTTCCTTTTACTCCACTCGCTATCATTCTCATCTGGGAAAACTACTAACCACATCCAGAATAGTTTCATATGGATACCTGATGTGAAGTTAGACATTTACTTTTTGAGTATTTTGGATAAAGAGACCATGTGAGCTTACAGTATGTAATTCAGTGGAATTTGTTTGAGGCTATTAGCTTTGATGAGACACAAACAACTCTAGGTACCGTAATATAATAAAGAGTAGACACATCAAAGTGTCAAATCTGGAAAGTGTCTATATTTTAAATGTTGTCTTCTAGAATCCATAGTGTCATGAGGTTTTGTTGTAACATCGCGTGATAACTAAATCCTAAAAGAAAAAGCAATGTAAAAGATAATATTCTGTCATTCTCCAGCTAAGTTGTTGTGCAACATGTAATAATATGATCAAAGTAAAAAAAGACAAAAAATCTGGATAATTGAGTTTCTGTGGGTGAAATTTGGGGCGAGGATCAGATTGCAATTTGAAAATTAGGAACCTCATGGCAAGAGTATGCCGTTGTTCACAGCTCTTTTGAGGGTGGGATGTTTGTTTACCATGATGAAGAAAAGCTCAAAGCATGAGATTTATTGGCAGCAAACAATTATTTCAGGATTGCTGTCATTTTCTGGGAAGATCAAATGACCAATATATTTATTTGCTATAGGTGGAGATTCAAAATCTGTTGACTCAGGGTTAGACAATCTCTTTTCTTGTAAATAGCAGAACCACTATGTATAAATACACACTCTATATCCTATATTTTAACTGTTTTGCATTGTTTTGATTCGGCAAAAATTTCACGGACTCTTAGTGGTGTTCTACTAGGTGAGAACCCAACAAAGAAATGTCTTCGTATCCCAGGAATTTACAGTTTAAGGAAAAACTGTGATGAATGCGATCAAGTGTTGTAAGATGGGTAAAAACAGGGCTATGAGAACTCAGACACACAGGATGAGAGAGCCTTGAAATATGGGCAGGATTTCAACAGGAGAAGAAGTAAGTGGTTGGGTAATGATACTCCAGATGAAGTAAAATATGAAAGCTCCGAGTTTGAAAACCAAAGGATATGTTGGAGAGGTCAGTAGTGCAGTTTGGCTGAAACAAAGGGTACAAGATTAGGAGACAAGACTGGAAAGTATGACCGACAGCATGAGTCAGGCTTAGGAAAAGATAATTAAATGATTAATAATAATGAGGAGGAGGATATTGATGAGAGCAGAACTTTACTAAACAATCTCTATAGGCCCATCACCATTTTAAATACTTTACACAGATGAGCTCAGTTATTCCTCACAGTAATGGTAAGCAAGTGGTACCATTATGTTCCTTATTTTACAAATCAGGATATTGAGGGCACCTGCGGGCTAAATAACCAGCCCAAGTTTACACACGTAGTAACTATCAGAGACCATGAAGACCCAAGGAGTTTGGAATTTTATTCTTAAGGGAATATATCAGGTTGGACAGTAATATGGTCTTCCCTAGTTAGAAAATCTTATTTCCTTCCCAAAATGAACCACATGCTGTACTCTTCTCATATTCTTCACTTGTGTAGTCCATATTTCCAGAAGCATCATTGCTTCTTTCTTTAACAATTCTCTGTATCTTTTTGTAGGCTAGCATTCATTCCCCCTTTCCTCATAATTGCAATATGAATTGATATATATCCCTCATCAGTGATCTTCTCTGGTACTTGTTGTATCATACAACTTAGCACCCAATTACATATTGAATTTTATTCTTTTTTTTTTTAATTTTATTAAAATACAGTTGATTTACAATGTTATGTTAGTTTCAGGTGTACAGCAGAGTGATTCAGTTATACATACATGTATGTATATGTGTATTCTTTTTTAGATTATTTTGCATTATATGTTACTATGAGATATTAAGTATAGTTCCCTGTGCTATACAGTCCTTATTGGTTATCTATTTTATATGCAGTAGTATGTATATTTTAATCCCAAACCCCTAATTTTTTTTTTTTTTAAGATGTTGGGGGTAGGAGTTTATTAATTAATTAATTAATTTTTTTTTTTTTGCTGTGTTGGGTCTTCGTTTCTGTGTGAGGGCTTTCTCTAGTTGTGGCAAGTGGGGGCCACTCTTCATCGCGGTGCACGGGCCTCTCACTATCGCGGCCTCTCTTGTTGTGGAGCACAGGCTCCAGACGCGCAGGCTCAGTAATTGTGGCTCACGGGCCTAGTCGCTCCGTGGCATGTGGGATCCTCGCAGACCAGGGCTCGAACCCATGTCCCCTGCATTAGCAGGCAGATTCTTAACCACTGCGCCACCAGGGAAGCCCCCCAAACCCCTAATTTATCCCTCCCCCCTGAATCTTATTCTTTATTTATTTATTTATTTATTTATTTATTTATTTATTTATTTATTTTTGCGGTACGCGGGCCTCTCACCGCTGTGGCCTCTCCCGTTGCGGAGCACAGGCTTGGGACGCACAGGCTCAGCGGCCACGGCTCACGGGCCCAGCTGCTCCGTGGCATGTGGGATCTTCCCGGACTGGGGCACGAACCCGTGTCCCCTGCATCGGCAGGCGGACTCTCAACCACTGCGCCACCAGGGAAGCTCCTGATTCTTATTCTTGACCGTTAGTTTATACATTCTAGTTTTGCCTCATGGCTCTCAGTTTGGATTCCAATATCTTTGAATATCTCTCCTGCTTCTAATAAATCTTCTACAGTGTCCAATTTATAGTAGGGACTCTGGTGTAATGCTAATGGTTTCTGGGTTAGTTCTGCTCAGGTAGAGCTTGGGCACTGAAATGCCATTTTGGGGTACTTGGAGAGATAAGACAACTAACTTAGTTGAAATTGGATTTCTTCCCAATAAGTGCTGCCCAAAGTCACTTACCAGGCAATCTATATAATACCAAATTTAATAATCTCATTTTATTATCAAGAGCCAGGTTTTTTGTTCTTTGTATACACTTAGAAAAATGAACGGTTAAATATGAGGTTCTGGGGTTTGGACCATACTGAGTAAATTGTTTAACCTGATCACCATTACTGTGCTGCTTAATTTTTGGTTGAACTGATCAGATTGATTATTTTAGCATATTGTCAACACTGCCTTGAGGGTTAAATTGTACACTAATAAAATAATTCATGAAAACATTTATTTCATTCCAGTGTGTTATTTTGTATTCTGGAAGATTTAAGACCAAAGTATTTATTTGTCATTATGCCGGTAGACAAAGAAATCAGCTGGCTCAATATTAAGTGACTTCCATTATTGCATAGCTGTTGGCTCATGTTAGATTCAACTGACACACGATTGTAAAAGTCCTCAAAAGAGCAATCAGACGTTTTGGCCAAAATCCACTCCTGGATGAGTAGGAATTAATATCAAAGAGTGCACCAACAGACTGTTTTGACTATCTGTAAGATGGTAAACAAACATTTTGGCTAAATTCCGTCTTTTGATTATGACATAATAGAGCAATTTGAAAGAAACATTTGTATGAAGTGCTCTAATGGGGAATCATAGAACAAAATTACCAAGCATAATGAGTGAACGTTAGATTATATCTGTGTTGTACAAAAACAATATTTTTTCAGGGAATAAACATGTGCATATCATGGAAGGCAATTGTTTTTAGCTTCCTGCGTTAATAAAGATAACTAAATGACTGCAAAATCTCATTTTCACTTTGTGCTGTGAAGATAGTACATTTAGCATTTAACCAGTTTCAATTGATTTATACAGTCAAAGTAAGCATTTCAGGACCAACACAGATCCATGGGTCAGAATCATCTAGTTTATTCATCTCCATTAATCAAATTACTTGGATAATTACCAAATCTCCATTTCAATTTGTGGATTTGAGATCGGAATTATCTTGATTTGTTTGTGTAAGGTTTCAGAAGTTTAATTTCTATGTGATTAATGGAACTGAAAATAATGATACATTATTTTAGAAATAATAGGCTGTTCCATTAGTGTCTTTGTAGCCTGTCATAGAAATATGTAAATATATGTGCATATGCATTTGGAAAAATAATTTTTCAAATTCTAATGCACAAATGCATCTTCTGAGACTTTACAGTTTACTATGTAAATAAACATTTGGATTTCACTTAGAATGTATAATATTTGCTTGACTTTGTTTCAGATTTGATTTCATATGACATGCCAGCAACTTCTGAAAGAATCTCTTCCTCATTACTATATAATTTATGTCAAAATATATGAGTTGTTCTATTGATGCCTATCTATATTTGCATATTGAGAAGCCTGGGAAAGTTGTTCTGTATATCTGGATGTATTTTTATAAGTTACTTTTATATAATTAAGTGGTTGAGAAGGTGAAATTTATAATAAAATTTGTTTAAGATTTTTATAATAATAATAATTTGTTAATTGCTACTCTGTATCAAGCACTGTGATGTACTTTATATGTCTTAACACATTTAACTTCATCACAGAAAAATTGAGGGCAAAACTATCTTTGTTTTTCAGCCTAGGAAACAGAGGCACATATATTAAATAATCTGACAAAAGTATACAGTTGAGAAATAATAGAGCTAGAGTCTTTATCCAAAATGACTCCTGCATTCTTAACTGTTATCAAGTGTCACATAATGAATTGTTATTAAAAATGATATTATTACAAGGTTAGCAAACCAAAGTATTCAAATATTAAAAATATTACAAAATCAAGGCCACGGGAAAAATAACATTTTTCTAAAATTTTCCATATAAGGAAATGTTACCTTGAGGTAAAACTTTGATACTTAAGGTTTAGAACTAAAGCACTGACAGTATTTAATTCTTTACTACTGAATCAAGTTTAGTCTTCTATAAAAGGAATAGATCTCTGGTTCCAAGTTTTGGGAACTTGTTGAACAAATATCATTAGTTATCTTTTTCTTGGCCAGCTGGTATTTTTCTGGTAATGTAAAGGACAGCCCCATTTTAAATTCAGCAGCATAATTCCCAAGTTGGAATAATTCAGTTACAGAAGCTTACTACCTTTTAGGTTCCCAGGGGCAAAGTTTGTGTTTCCATCCAGTCTCCTGTGAGCATAGGAGGATGGATTACTGGGGTCTTCCTTGGTTGACTAACAGCCATTCAACCAGAGAAGAATTTTTAAAGGGTCCAGGAGGCCTATGCTTTGCAGTTTTCTTTCTGGTTGTCTCTTTCATACTAGAATTCTTTGAGCAAAAATTTTCAGACAAGTTCTTCTGCTTAGTATTTTACTCCAATTTGCTAAAACAAAGACAAGTCAGAAACAAATGGAAAATTTGCTTGGTTAAAAGAAGCACAAAAGATTCCCCCACCTTCTCTTTGAGCAAAAAATGTCTTCTCCTTGCTATTCTTTGGGATATTTTTTGATCAGCCAGCTATATGTCAATTTCCAGAGTTGTGAGAATCTGACTTTATAAATTCTCCCTTCATTTTTTATACGGATCACCCCGAGCTGCTCAATGCAGCCACTTGGGGTATCTGTGGCATACCTCCACAGCTTACGGGGTGGCCTAGAACATGAACTGTTTCAAATTAACCATTAGTCCTTATAGGTTTAAGTAAACTTGGGGGGGAAACTCTTGTCATTCTGTCTTAAAGTAGAACGTTTGGGTTCTAATATAGAAAACTGCTTAGATAAATGGGAACATTTACATATAGCTTAATAACACATTTAGAAGTAATATTAGCCCTGTTTCATAATAAAGTTGAGGACAGTTTTATAGACATTTTTACTGTATTTCAATGTTGGGACAGTTCAGTCTTTGTATAAAGTACCAAACTTTTTAAGGAAGACAGGGTGGCAGAGTAAGGAAGAAAAATCATTATATGAGTACGTAGAAAACAGGATTTTAATTTCAGTCTTACTATTAACTGGGGGAAATCGTCTAACATCTCAGAGATTCTATTTCCTCATCTGTAAAATGAAGGTCGTGGCGTAAATTATCTCTAACCTCTATGATTTCAATGTCTACCTTTTAACCATATAACCCCTGAAACCTTTAAATCCTCAGACATAATTTTCAAATTTGAATTGTATTTTTTCAAGAGATTTTGAGACTTGGTTACAAAGGTGGCAACCTCATATATTTATTTTCCCTGAAAGAAGGTTGTAGAATCAGCTACAAATACTTCCAGAACTGGATGCTCTATGGCCAGAGCTCTGGTCCAACCTCAGCCATTCCATCATGAACAGTGATTCTGTAATGTAAGGGCAACAACAAATCTTGAAATAAAGACCATGTCAATTAATGCATGCAGGTGTGTCATTGAGGGGAGTGGGGAGAAGAAAGCAAGGAGTGGATTAATGCCAACAGACTTTACAGTTTTGAAGTAATTAGTAAGCCGTGCAGGTGTCTATTAAAACGAACTGACAATAAATCTTGGTTTGTCTTCTGAATATCGTTTTGATTTCACAAGCTCTGTGCCTCCAGGGGCAAAAGAAAATGACTCCAAGATTAATTACCACCGTGGTTTACTCCCAATAAGAAATTTAACAGAGTGTTCACTTTATTTGAATTTACTATTTCTGTTATTATGAATACAACCACTGATAAAGATTACAATTTAATCTCTCTAAAACTCTCTGGACAAGATGATGCGTTTCTTGGTGAAAAGAGGGTCCGGCATAGAGTATGGTCCTTAAGCAAACAGTTCTTTGGTTTGTCAGAGGTTATTTGTCCCCGGGGTGTGCCCGCTGCAGATTTCTTCTTCCCAGGATTTTAGAAGGACGAAGGATGTAACAAGGTGTCTAGGGCTCTATTATTGTCTACTGGTCCTTAAGCAGAGTAACGAATCGCAGGTAAACTTAGCCACGGAGTGACACTTCTTCTAGCTTCCCCATCTGCTCTTTTTTGACACCTCTGCCATTAACTGTCATTTTCCTTTAAATATACGCTGAATCTGAAAGGCCAGTTCTACATCACATCATTTCAGATTAGGGGCAGTTCTTTTGAGTTGAGTACTGTTTAGGTGTCAGAAAGAAGTCCCTGACCTCTCTGGAAGCACATTGCCGCGGGGCCTTAATTAGCACTGACTCCAGCTATTACTGAAGAGAGGACAAAGGAGAACACATCATTTTTCTACTTAGGAAGTTAGCGTCTGACCTAATAACTTGTCCAGACTCGCAGGACACTGTAACCACACAATAACAATGGGCATTATTCTGCTGCTTCCGCCTCGTGTGAAGCATAGAATGAGAAGGAATTATGGTTACCAACCAAGGACCATTTTAGAGTTTCTTCTGCCTTTGATTAGGGGTGAACTAGTGATTGCCTTGAAAAAAAAAAAAAAGGTGGCAGGCCTATAGATTTTCTCAAATATGTGGACTTAAAATTATTTTAAATCATCCAGTATGTGCCCATGCGTTTGTGTATGTAGTGATTTGTCAAATATATTTTTAAGGAGAGTTTTCTTACTGCAAGAACAGTTTTTAAAAGTGACATAATGTATTTTGATATTATAAATCTCTACTTGATTTCAAATTGTAAACAGAGTGAAGTCTTCACTGCAAATGTGTATCTTTAAAAAGGAGACTTGTTTTAAGAAACAGACATAGTTTTGCTTTGGGCCTTATATAATTACAACAGATGAACTTTTGGAGGCATGGTGGTTATTGTTAAAACAATTTCAGTTTATCCACCTTTTCTAGGATCAGAAAGCCTAAAACACAGTTTAGTTTAGTATATTTGCCGTTCTTGGTTGGACTTAAGAGTCCCCATGTAAAAAGACTTAAAAAGAGGTTGACCTGTAGTTTCACTGTGTTCCTGTTCCCTTCTCTTTCCTTTTCTCTTTCCTTTCTTTTAAAACAATAATTTTGGTGGTAGTATCAATATTAAGATCATCGCTACTGAAGTATCAAAGACAAAGAAAAGCAATAAATAAGGAGAAATTAGGGGTGATACGAGTACACAAGACTGTTTTAATTAGGAAAGCTCTTTAAAAGTCACTGTTGAAGTAATTAATGCACTTCACTTAAAATTGATCCTCTCAAATAGGAAAACTTGAACTGATACCCTTTGGAAGCTTCTTTTCCGAGTCATAAATACAACTAGCATGTTAAGCATCTTGTGTTTTTACTTTAATAGAACTCTGTCCTCTATAGTGATGTCTCTGTTACTTCTATTAGAAACACAGCATTTCTAATGTTTAAGGCTCAGCTATAAATATTTACCTGGGACTGAAGTTGGCATGGAAAGATCCCAATTTAAGCACTTCTATTAATTTTAATAATCATTTCCTGAATTGGAAATAATTTTGCACCACTGTAGCTAGAAGTTTAGAATGTTCTGCAATGATAAAGGATAAATATATGTATTCTCAAATTCTCAACTGAAAATATAGAGTTTTTTGTCGTACTTGCAGCATAGGCTGGTTTTATGTCAGACTCTGTTCTCTGAAGAGGTTTCCATACTTCTTACATGTAAGAAGAGGTTCTCACATACAGAATCTAAGAAAATGTGCTTTGGAGAATTCTTCTTTATATGTGGCCACAGATTTCTCCTGCTGCATGGCCCTGTATCCCCCTGTTGTTAAATGACAAAGTTTGGTCCTTAGAACACATGAACAGTGATGAGATCAATACAATAAACTCTATATACCCTAGATGATAAAACCAAACTGGAAAAATGTTATCATAGGAGACCATGCTTGTTCCCTTTCGTTAGTCTTAACACTCCCCAGTTTTTTTAGAACCAAATTTCTAGTGTAAGCTAAGTCTCAAACCATCTACTGAGAATTAAATGTAAATTTGTAGTTCTAGTTAAAGAGAATGTTTTATAAATACATTTTATGTGATTGTGTAATGAGCAAAAAAGAAAGAAATCCTACCAAACTTCTTCAACTCTTATTAAAATGGAAAGAGCTGGAGAAAGCTGCTGGTCTGTCATTCTTCCTCTTTAGTGGACAAATCAAGCCTGTCCCGAGTTGAAGCCCATCTCCGTAGACATTTTCACAATCCTGCTGTTGCTGGCCCAGCTGTCAGGCTGCTAAGAGAGACTCAAGTGCAAACTAGCCTTCTCCTCCCCGCCAGTCACATCAGCAGTGCCTTCAAGTCTGAGGAAAAAGGGAACACAAGATGCATCCCAGCTGTTCAGCGCATCATCCACTGTAATTATACCTGATAATAGAAGAACAGATTATTAAATACAAATCGGTGAAAATCTGAGTTTGGAAAATAATCTCTTCCTTTCATTTGACAGTGTAGAAAAAAGTAAAAGTAGCTACCAAAGAAAAGAAAAATGGTTAATTTTAGGCCTTCTTGATCTTCACAACAAAAGTAATTCAACTATTTAAATAAGTACTGGTTAATGCCTTTTTTAAAATAAGTATTAACAGCTTTAATTATTATTGGCATTTTTTTTCTTATTACGTTATTTTTAAATTTTATTTTATATTGGACTATAGTTGATTTACAATGTTGTGTTAGTTTCAGATGTACAGCAAAGTGATGCAGTTACACATACACATATATCTATGCATTTTTAAATTCTTTTCCCACCTAGGTTATTACAGAATGTGGAGCAGAGTTCCCTGTGCTATATACAGGTCCTTGTTGATTATCTATTTTAAATACAGTAGTGTGTATATTGTCAATCCCAAACTCCCAATTGATCCCTCCTCCCCCACCCCAGTTACTGCCTTTCAAATCACTCCAGGTTGTCTAACTTTTGTTTTGTCAGTTTTAAAGGGTTTTGTTCAATTTTTATGGAATACACACTAAGGACTAGTCTAAGTATCATTGTGAAAACTGATAAAACCGACCCTTTCATCGCAGGTATGGAGACTTTAGAAAAGGAGGGATTCAAAGAATTGGGTGATGGGTTGGGAAAGGTCCTCTAGGGTTTTCCCCGCATGAAGCAGGAGATAAGTGTTAATTTACACAGAGGATATTTGGGAATGCTTGTGGAATTATAAAAGTCTGGGAGCCTAAATTCTAAAGGTAAGGCAGGATAGGCAAGCATATCAACTGACTTGAGAGGAAAGATTATATCGGGAAATAATGAAGATGATTTTGAAAACTATAGAGCTTTTATAGAAATTACATCACTTTAGATTACATAATTGAATATTACATACATATTATATTTATAGAAATTACATCATTTAACCATACAGAAGACATAGCTGATCTATATATATGTGTGTGTGTGTCTGTGTGTGTGTATACTTAATACAAATTGGGGTTTTTTCACTATAGTATAACTTCAAGGAAGTTCATTTTCTGGAAAACTCTCTAGTGTAACAATAAAATCTGTATTTTTGATCCTTTATTATAGACATATTGTCCAATAGGGATCAAGCTTTATCCTTGGGGTTGTCAAAGGTATGGCAGGATTTGCTTTGCATTTTTAATTCCCACGACACCCCCTGCTTTCAGCTGGACTTTGGGCTGACGAAGATGCACAGCAACACTGTTTAAACAAATATACCATCATCCTTCAGTGGTTGAGTGCTGCCTGGAAGAACTAGATCCAACTGTAATTGTCTAACCACACTACCCCAGAGAGTTTCAAAACCAGACCGCTGGGTAGGTCTGAAATCCTAAAGTGTCCAATTTCTTATTTGTAACTTTTCAAAGAAGAGTAACTGCCACGCCTACTGATAATGTTTCCGTAACTAGGAAGGGAAAGAGTAGACTGTTTTACCACACTGTAAAGCATTATGAATATACAGGGGTTTCTTTTCCCCTCGTCTTCTGATTTCTCTTCCGACCCATTTTCTTCCTATGACTCCCCGCTCTGGTTCATTGAATGATTTTTAATAAAAGCTAATATTTTCCAGGTATAGGCAATGTGTGATTCTGTCTTGATAACATTGGGCAAAAAAGATTGAGTCACCTCTCATTTAAAGTGGCCGGATCTAGGACCGTTTCATGAGGCAGCAGCAATCAGAAACCACTCTGACCACAGCATTTCTACCTTTTGGGCAGGCACCAAGAGATTAGCCAGGCCAACTGTTTTTGTCACCTGTTCAATCCCTCTGTGTCTTCGGAATGTGGCTTGTTCTAGGAGGAGTGTCAGTGGTTTTACACAATTTGCTCAGGTCTGGGAATTGAACGCTGACTCTGTTGGGCCTAATGCATGAATTTGAAAATGGCTTTTTTTCCAAAAACAGTGTTAAGATTTCTAAAGACATCTAAAGAATAGTATTGATCTCTCTGATAAACAGGCATTTTTAGAAAACTGCTGATAAACCTAAAATGAGCATCCATTTATATAACCATAAGATCATGACATAAACAATCCAGAATCTGGAAGTGCAGCATAAACATAAAGCTCCTGTTCTACACTGGGGACTCTACTGGATTTTCCATAATATTATGGGATAAAGATGGCAGATGTACCACTCTCATTGTATATGTCATAATCTTAGTGTTTGTGTCTGTCTGTGAGGAGTATATTTTCTCAAAACTACAGATTAGTTTTAAGAATCACCTAGTCTTAAACAATATTTAGTCAGCCTTTTTACTTACTTTAATCAACTTGTTCTGCAAGAAGGTATGGAATTGATAGCTGCTATTGACTGGATGTAGCATTACCTAATCTTCACTAAATGTAGGAAGCTTTTCAGATTTAGAAAGGTGGCAGAAAATGTCTAGTAATGATGCTGCTGGGAATTCAAGCTCAATACTGTGGTCAGTGGAAAAGTGATGTAACCATAAGAGGTATTTTATTATAAACCTGTCGGTTTTACTAAACGTTGGCCTGGTATATTTGTGGAGGTGTGCGTGTGTGTGTGTGTGTGTGTGTGTGTGTGTGTGTGTGCGCACGCGTGCACGTGCATGCATGATTACTGTATTTAGCAGATGTTTCCATATTTTATCATTTAAAATGTTATCAGTAACAATTTCTATTAATAATGATGTTGCCGTTTTTGTATGACAGGAAGCAAGCATTGCAACTTTAAAAAATTTACGGATAAAAGAGACCATAGTACCATAAAACAGAAAGAAAATTGCATTAGGAATTCAATACAGAAGAAGGGTACACGAAATCATTACTAAAACAGATATAAACGTGACCTTCACTGTGGCTCAGTAATTATCCTGGTCCACACGATGGTGTATGTATCATGATTTTCCTTTTTTCTCTTTGTTTTCGTTTTTATCTGGGTACTTCACTGGTGAGTAATTGCTAAAGGGAACCCATTATGCAAGGCAAGCATTCAGTTTGAAAGTGAATTTGCTTGTAGCTGTTGCCACATTTGAACCTCACTAATGTATGTAAATTAAAAACTCTGGTATTCGGAATTGTTCCTGTTTGAAATAAAAACAGAATCTGATCATTACAATCTGCAAGCCAGGTATTATCACTGGACTAGTGAGCCGCTGATGATAAATTGCACCAAATAGCTTGTGGATAGAATATTTTATCTCCCTTCTCTATCACACAGCACTGCATAAAATAAGAATGATTCATCAAGCATGAGAGCTGCCGGTTTATGAAATTCATTGCTCACGGCAAGTGTATTTTTTTTAAATTAAAAGACAAAGCAACTCACAAGGGTTATTTAGTAATCAGTGTAAATTACTTCTAGGTATAAACCTTAGTGGAAAGGAATTAAAAATACATTTGCTGTACAGGAAGCATTATTGCAATCGGGGATATAATTTGACTACTTCCCATCTAAGAGCCTTATTTTGGCCACATTTGATTTGGATGCCACCTTCTTTTTTTCAAATCAAAATTGCATAATCCATCGTAATGGAATCATACATCGACTCAGACAGTGTCAAACTCAGAGCAGAAGCATTTGCATCATCCACCCCCTGATATCCTTTCGCCTGCAGAGGGTATTTTGTTTATTCAAAAGGACATATAAAGAGGAGAGGCACAGTATAAAGTCATCTTTCTTTCATATTTACAATAAGAATGTTTCATTTCTTCTTGTGTATTGATGTCCCAAGGCAATGTTCCAAATGAAAAGATAATAACTTATGAAGAAGTGTCAAAAACTAATTAAGTTTTGTAACTTGTTTTCCCCTCGAACAGGGTATATTTTTCATCACACTGTCCAGTCACATGCTGAGATTCTTGCTAACATTATCACATGCCAGTAACACCAAGTCTCTGTGGTGCCTCTCCTTCTGTCATTATTTTCAGCATCAATTAATTTTCTTCTGACCTCGCCTTTAGAGAATGTAGCCGAGAATTATCAGCACATGCTTTGCAGTCTATTTTGAAGGCATTAGGCCACTGTGTGCATTCAAAAATGGAGTCAGCCAAACATTATATTTTCTCACCTGTAGGGTTGCCTAGTAACCGGAATTAAGGATTTTCACCGAGACTTCAAGACAAATAAACAGGACTGGGAGGCAGGTTGACCCAGGTGGGAGAGTCAGACCTATTGATGGAGATGAGAATTTCGAAGGAGCCAGTAGAAAACAAAGATCCTTATTAACATTCAATGTGGAAACAGTTTCCATAACTAAATAAATCTGTTTCACTTGGCTAAGAGAACACTCAGGAACAGGATCCTCTCTCACACATTGTCAAGTGTTTATTAAGCCAGGTTTTGACCCTCCCTCTTATTTCTCTCTCTCTTTTAGGCCTAGAGTGTAGCATATCTGTTTCTTTAATGAAGTATTGATTATTTGGGGGAAATATGAAAACACCACCTAGAAATGCTTCATTGCCGTGGTGTGAATAGGGTGCAGGAAGCGTCTTCTGGCCTTGTTCTAGGGACTGCCTAATTAGACCCACTGCCTCTGGACCTCCAGGGTTCACGGCTTGCACAGGATCATCACAAGAAATGAAATTGCTGGTTTGGTGTGTTGCTCAAAAAGAAAACCAAAAAGAGAAAGATTAGTGTGCTGTAGAGGTGGGGATTGTGCTTTGTAACGCCGTTTGTCCTTGACACGTTGGATTCCTTCAGACAGAGAGTGTGTGTGGGGGGCGGGGAGGGTCCAAGGAGTGGGGAGAGGGGCACTTTCTCCCGAAAGGTACCAAGTGAAGGAGTCGCACCATTAGGACGTTGCTACATGCCAACGGTCCTCCGCAAATGATGGTGTCAGGCCACAGAGGGGCTGAGGGAGGCAGGAGTGACATTCACCGCAGCAAGATGGAAATAAACGCCCTGTTTGATAAGAGAAAACAGACAATTTATGTCCACCCTGAAGAGTTACCAGCCAGTGAGCCATTCCTATGGCTCAAGTGCGGCATTTGCATTTTGATGGGATGTTATCAAGTAATTAATGCACCAGTCAGGATTTATTACCTCAGGAGCCAACTGAAAGGTTCATTACAAAATCGGTTTCACTGGAAGATAGGCATTTCCTCAGAGTTAGCTTTTGACATGTTGTTCCTTGCTCTCCCTACCCGTGGCAGCCATGGTAGAAGGCCAGTGAGGTGAAATTCATTGCTTAATAAGGGCATTCACTTTGGGTATTCTTGTGATAATAAATGTATACATCAAGGCCGCACTGCCTTGTCAGTTTAATTGCTTCTTGTGCTCCTTAACAAGCCAATCTTAATCAGTCTGGACCACGTTATGAATAATTTAGGGATCAGCAGACTTCACGCTTAATAAGATGTACTCGATTATAAAACTTAAGTGCACTGTTTATAGAAAGCATGCAAAACACTTTAAGTTTTTATTAGCAGCAAGGAAAAAACAAGCAGTGAGTTATTCTAACATTTGCAGTTTGCGAGCAACAGCTGTGTTTCTTAATGCTGTAACCCCCTCCACTTTTGTCGACGGCCACAGTTCGGCCTCTTGAGCCTTCTAAGCCTCGGTGAGACATAATGGGAAATTTGAGCCGGCTATGAGATTAAAGCTCCGAATCGATGGCCAACCAGCAATTGTCATTTTAGAAAACATTCTTTTATCTTTTTAAATGCAAAACAGACCTTATTTTAAAACAGTTTCCGATGGCCGAAATTACCTTTGTGGTCATCTGGCTGTGTAGCACACAAGAATTTCTAACCCCACCGACTCTGGAGAAGGGTCCCTGAGCCTTCTAACTTTCCTTGAACAAAATAAAAATTTAAAAAGTCTCCTTTCTCTCACACTGCATTTGTCATTTAGCAAACTGACTTCCGGTGATCCTCAGGCAAGACGTCGTTTAGGGTTCAAATCCAACAAAAAAGGTTTAGCTTGAAAAAGGAAGGGCCGTCGTGTATAAAACTAGAAGAATGAACAGCTCTCCATAAGGTTATTAAGACTTCTGCCTTTCATAAATAGTGTTGGATTGAAAGGGACCGTTGAACCTTATTGTTTTAAAAGAGGTCTTTGAACTCCATTTTACCTCCACTTTTGTGGGCTGTAAGTCCTCCATCAAGGAATGCATCATTCTGTTTATGACATCTAATAAAGGTCTATCACAAGCATTAGAACCAGGTGCTTCAACGATTTTCTTTTCTGCTCCTAGCCTATTGTTCCCTTCGAACCGAAACAGAAAGAATTCCATTTGGGCCAGCTTCATTTTCAGCACTTTTATTTGAATCAAGACCCATCCTAATAACCGCGTACTTTCACTTGGCATTGCTGCACATAATAAAACAAAGGTGCGTGTGGGAGCCTGCGTGTGAGTATACTCACACTGAAGGAACAAGGGCCGACACGTTTATATATTGGGGAAAAAAAATATATTCATGGGTAGTCATTTGCTGAGGCATTAAAAGTTTATGGTTGAAAAGGAATTGATGAAGCCAAAATATGCGTGGCAGTAAATGAAAAACAACTTCCAACCTATTTCTCCACCTAGAGCTGGACCATCATACTCCTTTGTTCTTGTGCAGGTTAATAGAGATTGAGGAGATGGGCAGAGGAAAAGCAGTGCAATTTTCTGCTATTTAAGCTTGGCGAAATGGCACTCTTCAGGAAGCAGGAAAAAGTATGAAAGCATAATAGGCATTTTAAAAGTAGAAGTCCCTATAGCTGCTTGAGGGATTCTCAGATTTAGGCATGCATAGAATCGAGAATGAGATAATCAGCATTGTGAAATTGAAACCTGTCTGCTGCCTGCTGCCCGTTCTTCCCTCTTTCAGTGGAGTGATTTGTAGCACTCATCTTCTGCAGGCAAGGCAGCCTTCAAGATTATCCAGAACTGTCAATAGTAATTGCCAAAGTATTTTATTACCTACAGAAAATCAAAGGAATTTTATAACCAACAGTTATCAAGTTTCAATACACGGTATGAAGAGAGCAATTTTAGTTGGAATACAGTCGTGTTTGGCTAGCTTTAATGTTCTGGAGACAATTCCTGTGCAACCAACTACAACCCTCACTGTATTTAAGCTAGAGGCAAGAATACACATATGTACTTGTAGCATAAAAAAAATTACATAATGTCTACAAGTTTCTGCAAGCAAGTGGTTTTTAATTGCCATATAAACTCTGCCTTAGCTAATTACTTCTGAAAAGAAAGCGTGTTCTGTGAAACTCAAGATGACATTTGAAGTTCTGCCATTAAAGAGATATGGCTTAACTGGGGCATTCTCTATGTGATATGGTACGAAGTGTGTCTTTGAGTTAGAAAGCATGACTTTACCAACTTTGGGATTAAATTGAGTGGTTACAGAGTTCATCACAGTATATACACAGGGGGCTTTCACTGTATGTTGAATTCAAGATTATCAGCTTCAGGCTTCAGAGTTATTTTTATACCATAGGGACAGCCAATTTCAGAGAGGTATTTGTTTTCTGAGAGTCAAAATAATGTTTTCAAAAGAAATATAAAATGGAGCTACATCTCCCACAAACTTACTAGTACATTCACGCTGGCATGTAAATACCTTTAATAAATATGAGAAAATAATGAGAAATGCTTTGTGTCTACTGGTACTTATTTAGCTTTGAGGTCCTAGACCACAGGGCAAGGCCAAAGAAGGCTTTTGTATCCTTTCAGTGGCTCTGAGACTGAAAAGTGTGATTATTTTCTATGATAGCACATTTCTTTGCTAAGTCCTGCCAGCGCACTTGAGCTGTTTACCAACAGTAAACGATATCCATTTAACTGTAAAGGCACAAATTACTTTAAAATATTTATGAGCAAGAGAAATTCCTCTGTGGGGCACTGAAACAAAAATTCAGACTTTTCTTTTGGAAGACTATGAAACAATATGTGTGTGTGTGTGTGTGTGTGTGTGTGTGTTTGTCTGTGTGTCTGTGTGTCTGTGTGTATTCAGGCAGTGGAGTGGAGTGGGAAGGATTACGTGGTGAAACATGAAATTTCATGTTTAAAAATTAGTATTAAATTTTTTTTAAGTAATCAAGCCAGGACTTTAATATTTATCCTTATAATATGCAGTTGTACAACTAAGGTAACTATACTTTGAAAATAGTTATTTATATTAATTATTCCTAGTTGTTCCCCAAATAGGACTTATTTTTTTTTTTGTAAAGTGTGAATCATGGTCCAGAGGTGACTTCTTAAGAGTAAGGGTAGGTAACAGAGTAAGTTATGTCATCAAAATATTCAGGGTATATGTCTCTCCTCAGCTGGGTTACTGCTAAAAATGTATAAAGGAGCTCTAATGATTGCACACTTATTTTTATCTTTTTTAGTTTGAGAAACATTTGATTTAAAATATGCTGTAATTTCAGAACCTGTAGTCAATATAAAGAGGAAAAATAAACAAGACTCCTATAAACACACTCCCCAAATCATTAGAATTATCTTTGCCCCGTTATGTTTCATTTCATTTTAAAAACTCATTTTGACAACACACCAGTGAAAATATAGTAAGCCATTTGTATGAAGAAGCAAATAAAGTATATTTTACATTCATATTATCATTATGCAAAATTGATTTACATCCAATTTAGAAATAGTTCTGTTGTAATATTTGATCATAATTTCGGATTCAGAATTTTTGCACTAAGCCCAGTAGGTTTTTTTAAATGTCTGAAAAAATACTCATCTCAGAATGAAACGAGGCATCTGAGATGGTTTCCCTTTGTTTCTAATATGTTTCCAAAATATTAGAAAATATTCAAATGCCTTATTCATGCCAGGATAAAATATTATTTCATGAAAGGAAGGCTGTAGCTGTGTAAAGTCATGATTGATTTAACATCAGGTAATTTGTGAAGTTATGAAAGTAATAGAAGCAACATAGGTAAAACGGTCAAAACTTTTTCACCGTAGGGTTGAGTGTAACACAATGCACCAGATTTAGTTTTTAAAGTAGGAATCATTTTAATTTGTAATTCAAAAACTGTATATGGCAATGCCTATTTCATAACTTTCGGATTTCTAATAAGACAGGAACTCGAATAGCTAAATATCTGTTGAATATTTTTAAAGATAGGAGGCCTAAACTATTAAGGAATCAAAGTTTTTAGTGAGTAACAAAAATATCAGGAAAGGAATACTTCCATTTAAAACAAATTACCCTTCTGGACTCAGTAGACAAATCCATTTCCTGAAGAAAAGAAAAAAAAATAACATTTTCATTGGCTTTTTCAAACATATGCCTTTAGAAAGGAAACCTGAGTTTCCAGAAATTGGCCCTGGCTTTACGAAAGCACTCTGGCGGCAGGGAAACTTTTCCAAGTGTAGTTTATTAACATGGAAAAGAGAAATTAATTAATTATGTTTGTTGATTTGGGGTTACCTTTAAATATTTATTTATTTAACCAGTCCACTGCTAGGTTTAAAGTCGGATTAGGTGAGGTGAGAGGTCAGGGAGAAATTCCACAGCTGCATTCATGGAGAATGGTCCCCCCTCCTTGCCTCAGGAGCCCAGGAAAGTGAGCTGTTGGTATGCTGTTCACTCCCTTGGTCAGATCGAAGCCCAGCTCAATAGCATGAAACTAGCCCCCATTTGAGAGATTTGTCTTACAAAACCCTGAAAACTGCTCTGAACATGCATACATTGATTTTGTGGCTGGAATCTCCCGAGCTTTGATGAAAAGGAAGCCTCCACACGCAGGTGAAAGGGGGTTACCTCTTCGATATTAAAAAGAGGAGATTAAGGATTTCTGGTCGACTAAGGCTGAACTAATCAGTGGCGTGCAAGGGTGTAAAAGCGGGCCTGGTGCTTGACACCCCTGATTTTCTGTGCTTGAGCAAGGAGTTCAAAATCCCGCCTGTAACCTGCTAGGTGGTGTAACTTAACCATTATTCCATTTTGCACAATCAAATGGCACATGGCAGGTGACCAAATTTGTTTCCCATATTTTACAGAAGGTAGTTACTGACTTTATTAAGGGACATTCACTTCAGTTATAATATTGAAAATGAAGATGTTTTAAAGGATAAAGGAAAAAATGTCTAAAGGAATTCAGATCATGAAAGACTACCTATTTTAATAGTCACTGAAGATATATAGCCATTCTGTGTTTTTGATACAAACTCTATTATGTTTACTTCCATGAAGATAGAAATAAGTGATTTCCTAAATTTCTGGCTTTTCTTTCCCTACTGAACAAGAATTATCGTTTGAGTTGAGCAGAGGATACTAGGCATTTGTCCTTGGTATGAACCTTGCTTACACTTTTTTTCCTCTAGTCAAAGATTACGTGCAACTTTACTCTTAAAAAAAAAAAAAAATCAGAGGATTACAGTGTCCTTAGATAGTTTGCACACATCACTTCTCAGCAGGGAATTCCAGAATGAAATGAATGCACCTCTACTACAAGAGAACAATTTTACACCCTGTAGCACTAATTCCTGTAATTATTTGCGTCCGTCTTAGCCATGGTTTGGGTAAAGTGATATGAAACCTTTCTGAAATGATGGTGTAAGTAAGCCTTTAGCGGGGGGGGGGGGAAGAAAAGGTTGAAATAAACTAAGCATGCTGCGAGGCTGCATATACTGTAAGATATCTGAAAATGTAACAAATGTATCTAGAATCCAGTCTTATCAACCATGTCTTTGATCTATTGTAAAAAAATACAATAATGATCCTGAAAAAAGCAGTACAGAGGCAGATCAAGCTGGATAAGAGAATTTCAGAAATTAGATAACACTCGTTTTCCATAATTTATAGGAACCACTTGGTTTGCCTTTTAGGCATATGTTGTCTGCACTGTCTAAGGACTCACCCAGCATGGCTCGTCATCCTCAAACAGATCTACTTTTCTATTACTGTTAAATGACAACATCCCACTCAAACAACATGTAGTGTGATCATCTGTAAGACAACATTCCTAGCTCCAAACTACTTAATGTCTTATGTCATTAAGATGATAACGAGTGAATGTAGGGGGAAAATGAGATGCCCCTATGGAATTCCTGGGGTCTGACCAGTGAACTATATAGGTGCAGACTCAGTGTTATTCTCATGGAAGTAGTCCAATGCCTGCTGTGAGAGTGGTATATTCCATGAGTCTTGGTTATAGAGAAAATAGGATTAGTGACAAAGAAAAAAAAAATCTTAGGGAACAATTTTTTAGGAGACGTAAAGCTGGCTGAGGTGATGATAATTTATTTTATAGGACGGAACAGACATTTTAGTTGGGTCCACCGAACAGATATTTGGGTTAGTTCTAGACTTCCTTTATCATAATATAATTGGCAGTTTGTAGCTTTCATGGGCTGGAAAGAGCTCAACTTTTAATAATTTTTGTTACATGGATTTATGGCTTGAATCTTAAAATATTTGTTTCTAGCTTCATCTCCCAGTACCCCCCAGAGTTCTTAAAGAGAGTTTCTATACTGGGGTTAAAGACAAACCTTTTTTTTTTTTTTTCCCCCTTGTAAGCCAATCCATACAGATGCCTTTTTACCTCTTTGATGTGATAAGGAAGTGTTAAATCAAAGTGAATCCCCTATTCGGGGCACCTTGGGACTGAATAGTGCTTAAGCCAATTGTTACTACTCCTGGGTGTTTAGACAGAGAAGCACACATCTCTCTCTGCAGATCAGAGAGGACCTTGACAGGCCCCCTCTGCCACCTGCTATCACTTAATTAAAGTCATCATCTGATTTCTAGTTGGAATAATGACATCATGCACGTTTTAGTTAAGTGTAATCGCCATAACGTATGACAAATTATGTTACATCAGTATTATGCGGTTAAACTATTGAGAAGGTTTTTTGTTTTGTTTTGTTTTGTTTTGTATTTGAGCATTTGGATCCCTATTTCATTTTCACCCATTCCAAATATTTCTTACAAGTTCAGAGTAAATCTAAAAATATAATTGGTGGAGCATAACTGTTACAGACTTGGTACACAGAAAGAGCTACAGGCTAATCTTTGAAATGACTGAAAATATATTTTGTAAACATAGTGGATATTATCACAGAAGGAAGATGAACTGCACGTGTAAAGGTAATTAAAAAATCTGTTCTGTACAAGTGGAGTTAGATTGGCTGTTCTGTCTCTCTTACCAGGAATTATATGTCAGTAAATGAGTTGGGGGGTTCTGTTTGAGATAGCTTCTTTTGGTACAGATAGCTCTGCACAGTGAAGAATGTGAGAAAGAGATCAATGGGCTGTAGGAAATGTGTCGTCGAAACCAAAAAGAACACCTATCGTTTTGAATTCCTGAAAAAGAGTAACACTGCCACACATAATATTACACTCAAGGTTGTTGGAGACTCAGCTCTGTTAAGATGACATTCCCTGTGGAGATCATTCGGTTTTGTTTTTCTGATAGAATATTAGAAATTGTAGTAAAGGATTTACCCTCAGTGCCCTCCTCTGTATCCAGAATTCCCCTTCAGAGGCAATAAAAATACAAAAATAGATGAATAATTCTGGTTTTAAAATCCATGGATAAATGTTTTGATCTATGCATTTTAAATTTATTTGTCCATTTTATTTGCTACAGTTTGATTTTTATATCAGTTTTATTTTCATGAAAACCCTGATAAAAATAAATTATCAAATGTAATAAATGGCAAATTATCCAAAAAATACAGCACAGCCTAGTGTGATTTTCCTTGCAATACTGTTGAATAAATATGGCCTTAAACACGCATATACAGTATTTCCAATGGGAAATGCAATTATTGTCTTTAAAAAATTATATAAATTGTGTTCTTAGCTGCCATTGGTTATAATATAACCAGGATATGCAAGTTAGTGATCTTGTGAGTCAATAGAAGCCAATAGAGCTTTTACTAGTCAGTTGTTCAAAGATTTCGTTTCCACAATTGCACAACACAAAATGTGCCATATCGAAACCCCTGGCTTGGAAAAATAGCCCCTTAAAAGGCTTCTGTTTCTAATAATCACCCCCATCATCTACACAGTCTTCCTTCCATAATACTAAAATAAAACAATTTTAAAAGTGTAAGGTTGACTTACCTTTTTCCTATATCTTTTTAAATTTCTATCCTTTCTTTGTGTTGTTTTGCGCATTCCTACATCTTGCAGTGTTGTGCACTGCAAAGACCTAGTAAGCGAGTTAAAGGCTGATGACGCTAACGAATCCCAGCGCAAATGACTGAATCGATAGGAAACCAGCCACTGCTGTTTAAGTGTATCGATAAATGTACCTTTATTTTCTCTTGAATGGATAAGTGTCGCAGTTAAGAGTCCTATGGATCTCTTAATTGAAAGTTAATTTTAAATCAATAAAGTGAGTCATTTAAATATTGATTGGCCCTTACTACACGAATTGTTAGCTGATTTTTTTTTTTTTGCAACAACTTTGTTTAAATGCAATCAATAGCCCACAATCAGTATGTTCTATAAAAAATTGACAGATGTTCCCAAAATGCCTGCTAGGCATATTCTTATCTGTTTACATATGCAGCAAAGCTATTTCAGTCCTTCTCACACCTACCTGGATGGTTACAACTCCAGGAACCTCTCTCTCTCTCTCTCTCACACGCGCGCGCGCACACACACACACACACACACACACACACGCCGCACAGCACACATCCCTTCCTTGTTTTCCTAAATATTACAGTTGTTTGTTCTGTTACATTTAGTCTCTTATCTACTGCCCCTTAATCTTTCATTTATATCTCCAAAGGCTTGAAATGAAAAAAATCATCTGATATCATAGTTATCAGGACCAGATCACTCAAACATCTCAGTGATTGATTGCAATTTGAAAAGAAAGCAGTATTGTACACCCATAAAAATGTAAAGACATTTGGAGATAGTCTTTCGGACTCATGTCATAATACATTAGTAATGTTGCTTGAAAAAAAATCATCTTCTATTGAAATAAAATATTCTTGCCTGTGTGAACATGTTTATTAAGCACAAGGCTAGCAAGTACTTTTAATTTACGTAGCTTCCCTTACACATCATCTCTTTAGCATAACAGCAAATAGCCATGCTCTTTTTCCTTTCAAATTAACAAAGAGAGCAGCCAAGTTAAAAGAATACAAACTGTATTACATGAAATTCATCTTGATTAACCTAATAAAGTAAACTAAGGTACTTGTAGCTTTCAGCATATCAGCAAATATGAATGTCTTGTTCATAGCTTCCCATGAACCATTCAACGATTGCCTGAGAAATAGTCTGCTACATTGTAGAGCCGTCATCAGCACCCCTTTCCATAAAGAGGTTCATTTTGAACAGGACTCCTAACAACAGTCTAATACATTTATGAGGCCACTAATTGAAGGTGCAAGGCTTTGATTTTTTTCCTTCTGAAACCTACATGTGTGAAAATAGCACTTATTAACAATTATTCTTTTGAATTAGAAAGGAATGAAATTAATAATTTAAAAATTAAAAAATATAAAATTAAGAATAGAGTTTTTACTGTAGCATACAGTTTTTGTGTGTGTGGGTTTAGTGATGTCAGCTAATACGAAATAACCCTAAGTTAACTTATGGTGTCACACTGACTGATATTTGACCAAAATGTAAAAATATACCATAATTGTATTTTGGTTCTAAAAGCTTAATCAAAATGAAAGTCCTGCCCTGAGACTTCTAATATCAATAAAAATGATAGAAATGAAAATAATAATTTTTCATCCTCCACCCTTTAGGAAGATTAAAAATTCCCAACCTAAAGTGTAAATATTCAAAGGGTAGCTGATCTGAAAGCTTCAGTTGTGATACTAATTTTAACTTTTAGCTGTTAGTGTAAACTCTTTCAGTTGTTCTGCAAACCCGCTGTTCTTTAATCTTGCATTATTGTCCTCTTAATACAACATCTCAGAAGTCATCCCATTCCATTTTCAGTGTCAGGGAAGCTATATCAAAAGGGTCGATTGCACGAAAATGGTGGGGTATCATTAGTTCATATGCATACGAGTTCAGCTTGTGAAGATGCTACGTCTGGGATCAGCCTTAAGATGTGACTGATAGCTCTTATTCGTCTGATAGAGCTGGCCAGGGAAATAGAGCTACAGCTGGTTACTTCATTAGGTCCCCTCATTGATTGAACCCTGCCGAAGTGATGCAGCAGGCTCCTCAGATAACTGCTGGTAATAGAACAAAATGAATTCTTATCACAGAGATTGGAAAGGCCATTAACCCTGGCCTCCAATGCTTTTCAGAGGTCACAGACAGGAAGCCAAGCAGTGACTGGGAAAACTGCTTTCTGTCTAACTACAGGTCACGTTAGAAGGGTGTGTGTGACTTTTTTACCCTTCGGCTTCTGTATGGACGAAACCGCTATACTGGCAGATGTTAATAATCAGCTGTAAATAAATATTGGAACCAGAGAAGAAAAATGAGAAAGCACAGGAATTTATTTCAATAAATATTTAATAAAAGAACAATTGTTCCTGTGATATTTACTGCCAGTTCTGCTGTAGTTTTAAAACTAATACTTTTTCATATAAATTGGAAAGAGAAATACATAGAGGCACGTTAAAAAGGAAATTTAATATGGTTTTATATAAAAATATTTCCTTCCTTCCTTTCCATCCTTCAGAGATGGAGATTATAATTGCTTCTTGCTGCCTGGCTTCCTCTCTTAGCTAGGAAGCCACCACCAGGCCATCTCTGAGTGAGCACGACACTGTTTGCCTTTCACCTGGTTGAAAGAAGTATATATCTGAGGAACAGTCCTATAATTTACATTTAATGCAACCTTTCAATTGACCAAGAGCCCACAACCTCAACCCCCAACTCACAGCTGAGGACTTTCCCACATTTGTCAAGTCTCTGCCACTCCAGGATCAACCAGAAGGACTCATCCATTTAATGCCTGAGCAGCACATGACAGTTTTTCTGGCTCTGTGACAAGAGGCATCCTTAGAGCAGCCTCTGTGTTTTTACATGTTTCACCTGAAATGCAAAACTTTTACAGATTAGGAAATTTTAGTGAAGGATGCAACCCATAGAAAGAAATGGGGCAATTTTTTTTGTTGTTACTAATGTGCATTATTTGCCTGTGTATGAATACACAAAGACGGACTAAAGACTATTTTTAACAATATGTTGGTGGCTTCTAGACTTACGACTGTGATTTAATTTCAGTGTCTGTGGTTGCCTGGTATTTTCTGTTGGAGCCAACCTTTCACTAGGAGTTGGTTTATTTAAATGTAATTGGGTCCTGTGGATGGAAAAAAAACTACCGATTTTATGTCTTTGGAGACCCACCCAGACATTTGGTTTGGCCCTCCATACATAAATAATAACAAGAAGGTGTATGCTGTCATTGCCTTGCTGGAAACACCAGAAGTGGTTTGGCAGGACAGAACCAAAACAGATTACCCCGGATAAACACAGAATCAGATGATTTTCTGCACTAGGTTGTATATATGTATACATAGATATGCATAGTTTTATATTGTATTTTGGAATCTTTGTAGACTATGAGAACAGAGGGGAAAAAACAGTGGATGTTAAGAACGCACTTACTTTAAAGTAATGGAAAAGCTTAATTTTATGAGTTAATTTTTTTTAGCCTGAGCTTATGTTTGAGTCAAATATCATCAGAATCATGTTGAAAGTTGCACTAAGTAAACAACATTGAAGGCAGCAACTTCTAAAGTAAAAATTAAGTTCTGTTGCACGTTTGCCTGTTGGGTTTTGGTGTAACACTTTTCAATTTAGTGTTTGTCGTATGAGTTAATAAATATGCTTTAAAATCTAATTAAGTAAATGCTTTCACTTATCTCATTTATCAAGAATGTTAGATTCTGTTGCAGATGTTTCAGGGAATGACACAGAGGCCTGGAATTTCAGCTTGTGATACCTGGGGTGAAACTCATGAAAGTTCTAGTCTTGTAATTAGTTACTTGTGCACTATGAACCTTAGTGGGAACTCTGAGTTCAGTTCATATTGTCTAATAAAGAACAGGCATTCTTTTTCTTTGTTGAGTTTCATTCTAAGAATGGTTAATAAACTTATGTTTTTAATTCTTCATAGTAAGTAGTGTTGGGTGATGCTAAGTCAAATTTAAAAAACAAAATATACTTTGGAGGAAAATAATAATGGTGTTTTTACTATCATCCATATGAGGTAAAATAGTCAGAAATATTTATTTCACGTGAACCTTCAAAACTCTATAATATTTTAAGCATTATCTGCCTTTTTTAACTGGAATGAGTTGAAGAAAGGAAAGCATTGTATGTTGAGGTTCCATATGGATTGTAGGGAAATGAATGAATTAGTGACACACAGTATTTGAACTAATGCGTTTTTCTCTCCAACGTACTGTATAATTTACAATTGTAGACAAAACGTTGTTGTGTTGTTGCTGTTTTTAAAAATTATTTGATGGTATTCAATCTAATTTTCCCAAGAACCAGCTAAGCTTTACTGACATATTTGCAAATAGCAATTATTATTATGAACGCTGAAGGCAAAGATGGTGCTTGTGGGGCAAAGATTATGTACTGTAATGATGTTTGAAAGTTTCAGTTTTTAAACTGCCCCATGGCCTTTCTCAGCATCTTTAACACCCAAGGGATCATGTACAAATAAAAGTAAACATTTTAAAAATAAGTTTACTGTTAAGGTTTTTTTTTGGTATGGTTTTGTGTCTTATAAGAAAAGTCTTGACTTCCAGATTCATTGAGGGGGAGAAAAAACACTGCTTTGCTTCTTCACTACCTGGAGATGATTTGAAATGAATATTATAAGGTTTCAATCTACTCTATTTCTTGATTTTACCAAACTTTTCTAAAGCATTTTGTTCCCTCGGTAAAGTCTCATGACAGATCTTTTTGTTTTGATTGAGAATATTTACAAGGTTTTTAGAGAAAAAAAAAAAAGAACATCACCAAAGTTGGTAAGCCAAAAATATCAACATCTTTCAGAGTTTTCATACTTAGGTATTTCAGTGACGAAATTTGTGGTTGAATTGGAGAATTAAAAAGGATGTCTGGAAATCAACTTCATTTGAAAACCTAGTTTAATTGTTTAATCTTTCCTTCTTCATAAAGTTTGGTTTTCAAATCAAAAATTTCCCCACTTTTTGTAGAATACATATTAAATTTTATGAAGCTGCTTTGCATATCATTTTAATGCCTTCTTGAAAATGTTATTTTTCCAGAGCTCAAATTTTCAAAATTATGCCTAATATTAGCCATAATACAGAAACATTGGACATTCTCCTGGTTAACCTACATGCTCTAGTTGACCTTTGTTAGTTATTGTTATTCATGCTATACTTAATCAACTGTATTCTACATAAGGATTTAGTTAAGTGTTTGGAGAGATCCATTACACTTCTAGGCTACTGGAGTAACGTTTCTTGCCAATATGTAAGCATATGATTCTAAAACATTTGATTATTTTAGTTTAAAAATTCAACTAATTTCTTTTAGACTTTATATAGTAGAAAAATGGAATCAATTTTTCTTTTGAAGGGTTCTGTTTTGTTTTTACCTCAGTGATCGGCTAATTTGTCTTTATGTAAACATGTCTGTGTGGTTTGGCATTATCCTTTTTGTTTTGATCCTACTCACACAGAGTAAGTGACCACATCATTGGGAAATAGGTGGCATAAGTCAGTGCCCACCGAATGCTCAGTGTGCTGTACAGACCACATTCAGTTCATTTGGGGTTCAGTTTCTATTTGAATTAGTATTCTTTTCAAAGATTTTGATTGGGAACATACAATTGTTTATTTATTTATTTGGTTGCACCGGGTCTTACTTGTGGCAGGCGGGCTCCTTAGTTGCGGCTCGCCAGCTCCTTAGTTGTGGCATACAAACTCTTAGTTGCGGCACGCATGTGAGATCTAGTTCCCTGACCAGGAATCAAACCTGGGCCCCCTGCATTGGGAGCACAGAGTCCCAACCGCTGAACCACCAGGGAAGTCCCCGTACAATTGTTCTTTACTCATATTATTCTTCTATAACATTGTCTTTTAAAAAAATATATATATGGGGCTTCCCTGGTGGCGCAGTGGTTGAGAGTCCGCCTGCCAATGCAGGAGACACGGGTTTGTGCCCTGGTCCGGGAAGATCCCACATGCCACGGAGCGGCTAGGCCCGTGAGCCATGGTCGCTGAGCCTACGCATCCGGAGCCTGTGCTCTGCAACGGGAGAGGCCACAACAGTGAGAGGCCCACGTACTGCAAAAAAAAACCAAAACAAAAAACAAAAACTATATATATGTTCTTTTTTCAGATTATTTTCCATTATAGGTTATTACAAGATATTGAGTATAGTTCCTTGTGCTATAAAGTAGGACCTTGTTGTTTATCTATTTTATGTATAGTAGTTTGTACCTGCTAATCCCAAACATCTAATTTATCCCTCCACCCACTTTTACCTTTTGGTAACCATAAGTTTGTTTCCTATGTCTGTGAGTCTATTTCTGTTTTGTAAATAAGTTCACTTGTATCATTTTTTTAGATTCCACATATAAGTGATATCATATGATATTTGTCTTTCTCTGTCTGACTTACTTCACTTAATATGGTAATCTCTGATAAACATTGTCTTTAATAATTACTAAAAACAAAAAAAGAAACTAAAAAGTTATGACTGTCTCAATTAGATGACCAAACCCTTGGTTTCTTGGCAAACAAAAAAGTTTTACATTAATGCAACAAAAGGGAATGGAGATTACATTTTTAAGAGTTATGTAACACCACAAAAGAGATTATCTGGGTTATTTGTGCACAGCTTATTAACCTGGGATCCATGGGCCTAGGAATTCCATCCTCCCTTGTAATTGCCTGTGGAATTATCCATATGTGCATTTTTGTAGGAAGGCGGTCCATAGCTTCCACTAGATTATTAATATTCCTCAACCAGAAATGCTGAACTCTAAGAACACTGAAAGAAAACTAGTGACACATAGTTTGAGTTATACTTAAAAATTATATTTCTAAAGATGGAGCCACTCTCTGGTACTGCTGTGTTTATTGCTTTCTCTGAAAGCCCACTCCACTAATCTGACCATGTACACACTAGGTAGGATGGGTGCCTCTCAGGCATCCTGGCTGCATAGACGGACTTCCTTTTCCCCAGTGCAAGCTTAAGAACTTCCAGGGACATCGTATTTTTGAAGAAACCAGAGTTAGGAAACCAGAGTTTTCCTAAATCAACTTATTAGAAGTAGTATACAGAGTCACCTTTGTTCTTCGGTTCCTTGAGGTTTTAAGCACTCAGTCAAAACAAATCCACTTCAGTGATTTTGAAAAATGGGCAACTGAGAAAGAGGGTAGAGAGGGGCTAGGAAATGATGAATCTGGTTCCTCTTAGAAGAAAGGAAAGCAGAAAAGCATAGAGTTAAACATAAAGCAGAGTAGTTTGAAATAAGAGTGAACAAGAAGGTTATAAGATGTATGTCTTAGCAACAGAGTGAGGGAAGATTCTTTGGAGTATGGTTAGTGTATAGAGTAAGAGCGCTTGAGATGGTGAATGTGAATATACTTGGAAAAGAATTAAGGATTATGTGAATATAAAGGACCAAAGGGCTAGTCATGTGAAAGGGAACGTGAAAAGAGAGGGCTGTAAATATCAACACACAAATAACATATTTAGGTAAAGGTGAATTATTGTCCAATCTTATGAGATCTCCTCAGCCTTGTAGCAAGTACTTGTGAGTTGACAAAAGCAAGTGCAGATGTTCAAATCATAGGAAAGCCAAAGGGGTCCTTAAAACTCAGATAGGTCCCACCCACCATCTTCCAGCTGAGGGAACAGTCACTCAGCAGTTTCAGGACTTAGGGTTACAAGGCTAATCCATAGCACAACCCAAGCTTCTGATTCCCAATTGAACATCACTGTACTTATCTTTATCATATTCTGCTGTTTACTTAGGTTGAAGGAGAGACTTTATCTATTTATTTTCAATTAATTTTTATTGGAGTATAGTTGATTTACAATGTTGTGTTAGTTTCTGCTGTACAGCCAAGTGAATTTTGCTGTACAGAGTATTGAGAGTATTGAATATTGAGTAGAGTTCCCTGTGCTATGCAGTAGGTTCTTATTAGTTATCTAGTTTATATATAGTAGTGTGCATATGTCCGTCCCAGTCTCCGAATTTATCCCTCCCGCCCCCTTTCCCTCTTGGGATGTAGGTTGAAGGGAAGATTTTAAAAGCTGGTCATTTTCCTTGTCTTATTGTTTGTCTATAAAATGTTTCTCCAAAACAGAAAAAATATATTTAAATGACATGTTACAGAATAAGATACGTATTGCATTAATGCTTCATTCTCCCACAGAGTTCGCTGTTCTGTGTTGTTTTGTGTCAAGAATACCTGACTCCTACCACCAGCAGGTCACTTCCCACATTGTAGTGTTTTTTTCTACTTTGTCTCCTTCTCCGGATTCAAGTTCCTTGAAAGCACCAGAGGTTGTTTTCATCTTAGTATCTACTCGCCAAATATGGCCCTTGTCACCTAGTGTGCGCTCAGTGAATGTGTGTTAATTTGAATGTCTTTTTATGCTGTGAAGAAAAATTGGGTGTCTAAATCTATCACTGTTTCTAGTCCTTAAAGCACTTTGTTATTGTTACACATTTCCAGTGAGATGTAAACAAACAGTTTGAGAAAGGACAAATAAGGGGTTTAGGCAAATTAGGGTAGATTAGGAAGCAACAAAAAAGGTTCAGCTAAAGTTAAATGAAACAGCAGGGGGCCAAATGATGCTTTACAGATAGAATATTGTAGGTCATTAGAGCTTAATAGGCAAATGTTTTCAGTTTAAGGGCTATAAAATAATTTTTTTTTTTTTTTTTTTTTTTGCTGTACGCGGGCCTCTCACTGTTGTGGCCTCTCCCGTTGCGGAGCACAGGTCCCGGACGCGCAGGCTCAGCGGCCATGGCTCACGGGCCCAGCCGCTCCGCGGCGTGTGGGATCTTCCCGGGCCGGGGCACGAACCCGCGTCCCCTGCATCGGCAGGCGGACTCTCAACCACTGCGCCACCAGGGAAGCCCTATAAAATAATTTTTAACTGCAATTTCCTCACTTAAAAAAATTCCTCTTAAAGGAACAAAAAGAGAAAAATGGAGAAAGTACTGTTGATATTTGCTCGTGGGTTTTACTTTTTTTTTTTTTTTTCCTTAAGCTTGATTCAAAGCAGTCTTTTCACACTCAGTCTTCTTTCCATTTACAGAAATGACATTGACCCTTTGAAGACATTTTCTTGTCCAAACCATCATAGTTTATAAAATTAAAAGTCAAGTTGACAGTCTGTCTCAGCCCTCAGCCAGATCTTCCTTGACCATCGTTCTCAAGGGACGTGTGGGGAGGTGATTTTATTGCCATTTTGCAATAATTGTATACTCTGATTTCATTCTCTAGAGCTTTTGTTTCAAGCAAGAATGTGCTTGAACTTCAAAGGATTAAATGCATATGACTTACATATTCACCAGGCAGTCACAAGAAGACACTAGTGAAAGAAAAACAGCGGAGGGGAACTTGTTTCTACAATGTTGTAACAGTTGTACGTGAGAAGGAAAAGAAGAAAGATTGCTCACAAAGCTGGCATATGCCTCAAAGAACTTTTCTCCCCCTTTAGCCTCTTTCTGTAAGATTTTTAACTCTTTTCCCTTTGAGAGAGAATACCAAATACTTGCCCTTAAGTGTAGCAAATGCTTGATGAATTAATTGGAGTCAGAATCAGAATGAAGTGAAGAAAAAGATTCTTCTTCTTTGCTGCCATTATTGATTATAGAACCCCCTAGAGAGGAATCCACTGGACATCAGCTCTGGGCGTAGCAGCTGGCCTGGGGTTGTGAGAGACAAAAGAATGAAAGTTCCCTGCCCTCAAGGAGTTTAGAAGCTGCCAGGAAGACAAAATCACTATACTTGACACAATAAGTCATGTAAACCATCAAAGTTTAAGGAACTTCTCCAAGTTCAGGACTGTTCAAAGGAGCATTGGATCTGTGGGGTTTGTTATGGTGAGTGGAATATTAGGACATGAAGAATGTGTAGGATTGGGAATGTGAAATAGAGTCTTATTTGTTTGGCTCTGCGTCTGTTTATTTGCCTGTTTATTTATTTAGGCATGGCCCTTACAGTTGAGAAGGGAGATGATGTGATTCAGACGTAGGGATGAAAGAAAATTGACAAGATTTTGTTGAGAAGCAAGAAACTAAACTGAGTGCCTAATAATGACCATTTAGGAGAAAATGGCAAAAAATAAGTAGATAGTTGAGACTATGGAAGGCTTTGGAAGCTGAGCAAAGTTTAGATTTGATGAGGCAGAAAATAAGAAGACACTAAAGCTTTTGAGTGTGAGAATGACATCACTGCAGAGGTGTTTTAGGGAAGCATGATGTGGCAGCCATGTGTCAGAGGGATAACGTTGGGAGGACCTAGAGGCAGAAGCTCCTTCAAGGTCAGTCACTGTGGTGGACACTTTAGGGGGCTGTTACTGAGAGAATTGTAGGTAAATGGAAAAGTATGTGAGAAACAAATCCACAGAGCAAACTTACTGACTAAATACAAGCAATCAAAGAGTCAAAGATTTCACTATAAGTTCCCAAGCTTGGCTCAGACTTAAGTGGGCAAGGGGAGTGAAAAGCAGGGGTCTGATAGTGAGGCATGACCCTGCCCCCTTTCAAACATAACCCTTTAAACAACTAGTGCAAAGCAGAAATAATGTGTTTATAAGTTGTTGTTGTTTTTTAACTAACAAAAACATTGTCATTTTTCATCATGATTTTTTAGAGGCTTTTGTAGTTTAATGAAACCATGTTAGAGGTTATTTTATTTATAACATTTAGAGGTTATACTTATATTAGCCTGTTAATGTCATTTATGCTAAATAAGTATTGAAGAAATCTTTTATGGAATGTGGAACAATGTAAGTCCAGGACAGTTTTTTATCTGAATAAAAAAGATTGATTAAACTAAAATATCTAGAAATTGTTCTATTGTACTTCCATAAGGTGACTATCAGAGTTGCATATAGTAAGTATTCAATAAATACTCATTGAACCCATGAATGAAGACAAACCCAGAACTAGGTCATGAGGTGAACTGTATATAAGGTGAAATGAAACATTCATGGGAGTTGACATTTTTGTTGGAGATCCATCTGGAGAAGTTCGTTGGTTCCTATTTACAAGACTTTTAGCAAGACAGGATTGCCACTCTGTGTTTGCAGAAGGAAGGAAAAGAAAGTGCCCCAACACCAATCCATAAATACCCTGCAACCCTTTCAGGGGCACCACAGAGGAGACGGGGTGTGGAGAGTGGGAGAGGGTTGAATTGGAACAAATGAAAATTGATTCCATTTGGCTTTGCCCTCTTACATTCTAATTTTGTGACTATAAAGAGATACTTCTCAACAATTCATAGTGTAGCTGCAAAAAAGCAGACACAGATCTGCAAATTAGAGGTCTGTTTTCTTTATTCTGGAAAGAGTTCTAGAGTATTTGGGGCGATAGAGTTCTGTTGCCTCTTGAGGACAGATTGTGAAGATCGGGGTAAAGAAATGTATAGTGTATAGAAAAGCTAGAAAATATTAGCCATAAAAAAGATGAAATTCATTCCCATATTACTTATTTTATTGGGTCAAACATATATGGCTATCCTTTCTACATCCTTAAAAATATCAATGTTAAAAATCCTCAAAAGGGAATTCTACATTTGGCTCAAATTACTTACCACATTAAAGATGTTTTCATTTATAGTTTGTAGAAGTGAGATAAAAGAAAAAGTTACTTTTTATTTTTTTACCACGAGATTCCTCCCCCTCCTTCCCCCAACATACCTTTTATTTTTTTAAGGTGACCATATTTATGGCTTTTTGTTTATTTTGCCCCTTCGTGTATTTGAATTCTGGTCATCATTTGTGAATTGTCCACACGTATTAAAGTTCACTTTTCCTGTTTGCCATTATCAAGTATTTTAGAATAGCGATATCTTTAAATTTTTGCAGAATTATTTTTTGGTTTGTTTTAATCATAAGATGTTTACGATAATGTGGTTTTAGCTTATACATCACCTTTTACATTAGTAATGATCATGAGTTACTTCATCTACTTAGCCATGACAACAAACTTAATGGACCAAGTCATCATACATTTCTGAGATATTTTCATCACCTTGTACCAAAATCCTAAAATTCATCTGCTATGTGCATCACATGTAAGTTTTTTTGATCAAACTTAGAAAGATTATGAAAGATACAATGTGATAGTATTGCCATAAAACTTAATCTAAGCGTTTAATAGGAGACCGTTTATGTTCTGCAAGGTTTTTCATTTTTGTTGATAATAATTTTATTGCTTACATGGCCTCCATAGTATCTACAAGGAAAAAGTAGTGGTCCTGGCTCATAGCTAGATAGGATTACTGGTCAAATCTTTACTCAGCAAAAATGGTTTCTGTCATTGGGTATCACAAAAAAGGACAATAGGAATATTTTATATGCTAAAACAAAATGGCTTTTGCTAGCTGGCCCTCTTTTCTAGTCCCTGTTTTACAACATTCTCATTCATTTTGGCACCTCTTTACTCTCCTCTGTAACTTTGTACTCCCCCAACTCTCATCCCCAACTTTTGTCATGATCGTGACAGCCTCCAGCTTCTATGAGGTTAAGTTCTAACCTAACTTCCATTGACTTCCGTGATCATTTGACTTCTATCCCCGTTCACACTTGCTTCAGAAATTCACACCCATCTGGATGCTATGAGACCCATCACCTGACACTTGTCACTGCCTCATTGTCTTCTGCATCATTAATTTTCCCTCACCACTAGCTCATCACCATCCTCATACTGACATCCTCCACATCACTCTACATAAAAAAACAAAACAAAACAAAACAAAAACCCTCCCATGTGGGCTTCCCTGGTGGCGCAGTGGTTGAGAGTCCGCCTGCCGATGCAGGGGACACGGGTTCGCTCCCCGGTCCGGGAAGATCCTACATGCCGCAGAGCGGCTGGGCCCGTGAGCCATGGCCGCTGAGCCTGTGCGTCCGGAGCCTGTGCTCCGCAACGGGAGAGGCCACAACGGTGAGAGGCCCGCGTACCGCCAAAAAAAAAAAAAAAAAAACCCTCCCATGATGCCACAGCCACCTCCGCATGCTGCCCCATTTCTCTGATCCTTTTTACAGCAAAATGCCTGAGAATCGTCTGCTCTTGACTCCTCCAATTCCTCCATCTTCATTCTCTCTTATACCCACATTCAGGGGGCGTTTGCCTTCACCACTCCTCAAAAGAAGCTCTGGTCAAAGACTCGAAGGACCCATTCTTCGGCGAACATCATGGTCAATTCCGAATTCTCATCTGACCAACCAGCAACTTTTAACAAGTTCACCTCTCCCTTCTTTTTGAACTGGCTCTTTCACGAGGCTTCCATACCCCGTTCTCTCTGGATCTTCTACTTCATGGACTGGTCTTGCTCAGTCTTCTTCACTGGTTTGTTCTTATTTGAGGAGGGGATAGTGTGAATATTCCACCCCCGTTCAGGCAATAAAGTGGCAGCATTCCTATAGGAATTTAAAAACAGTAATAAAACTGACTAAAGTTTAGCCTGCTTGATTATTATTTTTACCACGCACTGGCAATTCTAAACAATGTCAAGGATAAAGTGCTTTGCCCTGCTGGAGTGGACTGCTCACAGCATCCCCTCCTTTGATGTGTCCTGTGTAAGAGTGTATCCTGGGTTCAGTCATGTACCCTCATGTATCCTCTAGGTGATATTATTCAATCTCATCTCAAGGACTTAAATGAGCATCTATATGTTGACCTCTTCCTTCCTTCCTTCCTCCCTCCCTCCTTCCCTTCCTTCCTACATCTCTTTCTCCTTTTCCTTGTCTCTTTCCCTCGCCCTCTCCTCTCTGCCCCCACTGCCACACTTACCTACTTGACACCTTTACTTAGGTATATAAACAAAGCATCTCAAACAAAACATTTTCCAAATTACTGATTCCAAACCTTCTTCTCGCTCCCAACTTGTTCCACCTGCACTTTTCCTCATCTCAGTAAACAGGCTCTCCATTCCTCTAATTTCTTGGGCAAAAAACATTGGAATCATCTTTGATCCGTCTTCTTCTGTCACTTTCCTCATCAGACCCATAGGCAAGTTCTACCTACTCCTTCTATGAAGTATGTACCATCCCGCTACTGCCTCTTTCACCATGATCTCTCACAATATCACCAGGGCCTTATTTTACTTCTCTGTGTAATCTTATGCCGTGCCTCAAACCTCTGGAAAGTTCTTTTCCTTTGGTCACTGTTTTACCGATCACTCCAGGGTCTTGTGCCTACCTCTTTGTTCTCCATCATCATCTTTTGTATTCTTTCAGTAATCTTCAAGCCACTTGCTTCTTAATTTTCCTTCCTTAGGGTTCTGTCCTCAGCTGTCCTCTTCTGTATGCTATGTGTTCTTCCTCAGGAGTGCCATCTACTCGCTAGTATTAGTTATGACTTCTTCCAAATGATTTTCAACTCAGACTTCTCTTCCAGAATCTAGTTTCAGAAACTTAAATGTTTACTCATCAGCTCTCCTCTAATTCATGTCCAAAATTGAGCTCATCATCTTTTCTCTTACCCCAATCTTGGATGTTTTAACATTCCTTTTCTCTCCAATAGAATCACTATTCTTCCTTTAATCCATGATTTCTTCTAGAAGGTAATAGATGGAAGTACAATGAATGTTCCAGTGTCCTTTTTTTTTTTTTTTGAACAACCAAACTCTTCCTCCTCCATTCCATCCCCTGCATAGCATCCCAAAGATGCAAATATGATCATGGCATCTCCTGCTTAAAACTCTCACTTTGCCCAGATCAAGGGACCCTTTGCAATACTTGCATCCAGACAAAGAAGAAAAAAATTGGCTGTGTCTCAGAAACCATTTTTTCTGCCACTAATACAGTCCAAAGAAACAATGTGCCAAATCTCATCAATCTGCTCATTAATGAATGATTTATTAAATAAACATTTCATGGGTACGCATAAGTATTGTCTTGAAAATTCATAGCAGATTCCAATAGTACATTTTTCATTCTTGGCTTCAGCCTAGCCTTTCTAATCTTCCTTTTCGGGGACTATGCATACTTTCACTAACTTTCCCTCTCCAGATTTATTTTACTTATGTTTGTATCCATCATTGCCCAGGTCAATTCTTGTAAGTATAATTTGGGCTATATGATTATATAAATTTGACCTTTCCTAATGTGGTGAAATGTAGAAAACTCTGAACAGTAATAACCCGAGGATTATTTACATATAATTTAGGGAACTTCTCTATCTTAGGTTATTGATAAATTTATTTCAACAATTACAGTGTTGATAAAAAGAATTGATTTAGTCAGCTGAGGATTTTCTTTTATGGCCATATATAATTCACAAAATAAATAAGCCTGCACATGGGAAGCAATCATTTCCCCCATATATATAACTGTATAGGATCGTTTATTATAAGTAGTAGTGGTGCCTTCCATGTCGGCGTATTTAAGACATTCAATATTTAGAAAGTGTAGCACGAAGATTGTATTTCCCTGTCTTGCATGATCACCTGGAGGTGATGATAACAAGTTCCACTTCATCCTTATGGTGACTTTGTGAGGCAAGCAGGGCAGACCACTTTATCCTCACTTTATAATAAGAAGGCTGGCTCCAAAATGCTAATAGATCAGTTTAAATCTACATGGATTGAAGCAGAGTTTTAATTCCTAGTTTTTTACCTTACTTGGCTTTGTGAAAGCTCTAACGTACTGTCTTCGGTTCATTAGGGATTGCTTCGGAGAAAAAAAATAAATGTTTTGTGCTTTGATGATGTTCTCAGTGGGTCATATGATTTAGGTGACTGCAGTGTAAGGAATAGTCTAGAAAATTACTTGACCCAATGTTTGTGTATAAATGGAGATTTTTTGATTTTTGGAGAATGCCACATTTGCAGACCTGTATTCTGAGATTTGACTTCTGGTTGAGTTTTTCTCTTAATATTATACTGATGGTGGGAGTTTGGAATTGGGGAGGGGAGGATCCCTCTCTTGCTAGGGAAAACCTAGGGCTGACTTGTCCATCACCACAACTCCTTTGAGTTCATCTCCCTCATTATACCTTTTGTAAATGGCCAAACTACTGTGAACTGAACAGTCTTTACAATGTGGTTCACACACTACTTTTATTGCAGCATATGTAAAATTTGCTTAGGGATAAAAAAAGAAAAAGAACTTACAAACTATGCTGCTTAGGAAACCGATGTTTAGTCTTGTTAACATTTGCTATTTCTAAAATATCTACACAAATAATAGTGATCTTTTAAAGGCTTAAAACACTTAACTGATGGACAGAGAGTCCATTACATATAACTATAATCTAAAATGTCAATATACCAAATTGATGTAGTCTCTTCTTTGAATAACTTCTGTTCAGCAGTGTGGACCAAGCCAGAGAAGAATCATCTGTGAACACATCTACTAATTACTCAGTACTAGATGCTTTATATATTTATTAACATTACTTCTTATTATCCCCTGAAATCTGGGTATTTTTCTTTCCATTTTCACATATAGGATCCTGAATTTCAGGGAAGCTAAGTAACTTGCTTCTTCAAGTAGTTAGAAAGTGGTGGAGCTGGGATTCAAGCCTGAGTGTATTTGTTTCTTAAGTGCATGGTTGTTTTTTTTGTTTTTCCCTAGCACAAACATATACATAGGAGTAGTCAATATCCTTGAAATGAAATTGTTTTTGAACAACATAGGCTTCTAAGGGCCACTTAGCTATAGCAGAAGTGGGCTATTTTTATGTTACTGATGTCTTATCTTTTATCTTTGCTCAAAATTTCAAGCAAAGAGAATGACTCTCAAATAGTTTTTTTAAAAAATGACTATTATTTCAACACAGGGTTACTTTCTCTGGTTCTCCACAGCCAGAGTGAATGATGGTTTCATGGATAATGGTTCCAAAGAAGCATGCCCAAGTAACTCATTGAATATGATTGAAGTAAAATCTTGGGAATGATGAAATCATTGCAGATTATCATTGCAGAGTCCAGAAAACATTTTTTTAAGTTGTGAAACTGATTCAACTCTAGTATTGTTGCAGTAATTTTAAAACAATGCAGTCTTTGAGGGGAGCACCTATCATTACAGAAGTCTTTGAGGTGAAAGTGTGAGAGAAGTTGTAGAAATTTCTAAGAACCAAATAATGACTGAGACAAAGGAATGCAACTTCCCTTAGAGTAAACGATACCCTTGTAAGGGGTCTTTGATAGAGTTAAAGGAAATCGTGATAAAGATGCACTGCTGGCTAAACATTTATTTTCTTTTCTATTTAAAAAAATAAGTTTGCAAGGCTTTTAACCTAATATGAGGCTATTCAGAAAACTTGGCAACTGTGGAGTAGAAAGTAAAGGATTAAAAACTAGCTATGAGATAGAAAGCAAAGTGTTGAAATAAGTAGCCAGTGTTCCACATGTTCCTACTGGGTAGGCTAGGGATCCGTGTGTGGACAAGACGTGTCCCTGTGTTAATGAGAAACCTAGCCAAGCCAGCATAGTATGCTAAGGAATGAAAATCGTTTTAGACAATATAAAGAGAGATTGTCACAAATCCTATAAGGACTCGAGTCTAGATAACTGGGCAACTGGTTGATAGATGGGAATGTGCTATTATCCCTAAATTATAAGAGAAGTTCAATCTTTTACTTTCAAAATAATCAAATAAAATAGAATCTTATATGCAGAGATGTATTAGGCATTAGTAAATTTAAGAAAAAATATTTCAGTAACAGCACTTTAAAATGTGAGACCTTAAGAGGATGTATGAGTAATTTATTGAAACTAATTGATATCAGGAACTTATTAAGTTCTTTTGAGGTCCCATTACACTGAGGTCATAGTTGATTCAAGAAGCAGAAAGAAGTGATCACACATTCCTGGCCGGGAGGCCCCAGGAGATACTACTGCCTTACTATATAAAAATAACTTCTGGGTAAAACCAGACAGGGCAGGGCAAAGGAGCTTTACTTTTTCAGAAAGTAAAAAATTACAAATCCAGCCCCATTCAGGTAATTGACACTGGAGCATCCAATGCACTTCAATCTATTACTGCCTAGAAGAACTAATTTAAGAGAAAGCACTGCAGATCAACAATGATGATGTTGCTTGGTAACTCAAAACCATTTGGTAACATGCTGAGTTGCTTAACTTTTTTAGCACACTCTTTGTATCCACATAGGAAAAGGATGGAGAAGACCACTTGAAACTATTTTTAATTGCAAACTTGCTTCAACTGGAAACAGGCTTCTCTTTTGCAACACACAAGCAAGTCCAGAGGTTTTTATTAAAATGTGAACTACCACGGTAGTAGTAAATGTTGAATTTGATGTGTTCTTCTAAATATTGATCTTGTTATGGTGAATCTGCTTTGAAGGGGTTTGAGCTGTTTTTTTAGGAGGTAGGAAACTCAAAGTTTTTAGGCTTCCTGGCCCAGGAGTCCTGGGCGCTGGCTGGAGGCACCCCTGTCCAGGGGAGAGTCCAGAGCTTTGGAATCAGACTCACTCAGTTGAAATCCTACCTTCTGCCACTCTGTGCCTTTGGACAAACGTCTGAGCTTTGATATCTCACCTCTTCCGTAAAAGCAATGGCTTTTCTGTGACAGATTTACTGTGAGGATGGAGTAAGGAAATGAGTGTTACGTGCTTAGCACCTAACAGGTTTCCAACAAATATTCACTTATTATTTTGAAACTAGAGAGCTGCAAGTATCTTCTCTCTATTCCCAGTCTGTAAGATACCTTTTACAATGAGTCACAGAGCTGAGGTAGAGAGAGGAGGGACTTCAAAAAATGGGGGGAGGAGCTAGAAGGGCTGTTGAAATTTGTGCATTCTCTTTCAGAATTTGGTCTTATTCTCCAATTATAAAATAAGAATAGGCATATATATATATATATATATATATATATATTTAATGGATGAAAGTAAAGTGGAACTCAAAATGTTATCTAGGACCTAGGGCTACAGAAAACGTTTTTTTTTCTCTTTATTACTTTAGACTAATTAGCTTAATATTTACTCTGTTTGGTGGTGTATTTTTTATTTTATGTGCTAAACATTTTACTAAAAATAGTGATGCACTTGATTATTTAATGCATTAACAAATCAATGGGAGGGGTTGAGACATGGAAGTTTTGTAAGCAAATACTATCTTAGTACTAAGCAACTTAAACATTCAACCATTATTTTAAAAATTCCAACTTCCACTGAACTTGTGCCAAACGCTTCCCAGATTTGCTGATAAGAATATAAAAAGCACGGGGCTGCTGCAATAATCAAGTGCAGATTAGATTAGATTTATTCCCAAATGACAGCAATCTTAAACTTAGAATTCTCTGTTTGTGTATCTAGCCTGCTTTAAAAAATTAAAAATTCCAGATCTTGCCCTGATCATTAGATTTGTATGGATTATATAGTTTTTTTAAAGTATTATTCCAATTTGCAGGAAAAAAAAAAATCAAGATTTGCCAGATAAGAACTTGGTGACTTTTGAACTAAGATTGAATGCCTGAAAGTTATCAGTTAACTTACAGAATAAATATTATTCAAACAAGGGAAGGAAAAAAGGAGTAGTGAGGTGGACAAGCTTATGAGTAGGTGTGGCAGGACAAAAAAAGAGAGAGAGTGGTGAGGGCTTTCATTCTCATAATTAAAAGGAGTAAGAACCCTAAAAATTTAGGATTTTTTGTTTGTTTGTTTGCGGTACGCGGGCCTCTCACCGCTGAGGCCTCTCCCGTTGAGGTGCACAGGCTCCGGACACGCAGGCTCAGCGGCCATGGCTCACGGGCCCAGCCGCTCCGCGGCATGTGGGATCCTCCCGGACCGGGGCACGAACCCGTGTCCCCTGCATCAGCAGGCGGACTCTCAACCACTGCGCCACCAGGGAAGCCCAAAATTTAGGTTTTAAGCATTGTCTCTGGAGATGTAACCATTTGGTTTGGGGTAAGGGAAAAGGTGATTAGCAGAACTCAGGTCAAATGAGAAAAAAGGGAAATGAGAAATAATTACAGAATCAGAAAGAAAGCCACTTTTAGGATTTAAAAAATATGGTTCAGTATATCATTGTGGTTAAGAGAGCTATTCCTGAATAAAGCTATATGGGTTCGAATCATAGCTCCGCCTCTTGCTTGAGGTGTCCTAACACATATAAAGGGCATCAGTCAGTACCTGGCACAAAGCAAATGCTGTAAAATGTTGGTGGTAGTGATGGTGATTGTGGTAATTAATATACTATTCCTCAGAAAATGCAGCAATTACTCCTACCTTGTGTTAATAAAAATAATTTGGTATCATTTTCAAATGTGTGATCATCACAAAATTGACAGAATAGAGTAGAATACTGAATGAATTATCAGTGGTCTTATTTTTTTTTTAATAAATTTATTTATTTTATTTTTGGCTGTATTGGGTCTTCGTTGCTGCACGCAGGCTTTCTCTAGTTGCGGCAAGCAGGGGTTACTCTTCATTGCGGTGCGCAGGCTTCTCATTGCGATGTCTTCTCTTGTTGTGGAGCACGGGCTTTAGCCGCGCAGGCTTCAGTAGTTGTGGCTTGCAGGCTCTACAGTGCAGGCTCAGTAGTTGTGGTGCGTGGGCTTAGTTGCTCCACAGCATGTGGGATCTTCCTGGACCAGGGCTTGAACCCATGTCCCCTGTATTGGCAGGTGGGTTCTTAACCATTGCACCACCAGGGAAGTCCCAGTGGTCTTATTTTTAAATAGTATTAAATAAGAAAGGTCAGGTGCTAGAGAACACAAGTTAGTAATCTAATTAAATCACCAGCAAGAGAGACAGATCATGTTAACAACAGTCAGATTTGTTATTACAGAGCAATTATTAAAGTGAAATATTGAAAGATGCTATATATCATTAGTAGGCTTTAAACATGTCATTTAACACAGGCAGAAAACTATAATCAGTTCATTTGATAAGTTAAAATCTCCTTTATTAAAATATTTATATCATTTGTATAAAGGAGGCACTATTGTTGAGGATCTAGAAAGAATTCTGTGGCATACTGCACTACATTCCTTTATAAAATTATTTGCACAAGTCACTCTCTTCGGAGTAGTCTCCAAGTGCCACATGATCTAATTTGTGAGATGAAATAACAGTTTTGGTTTTGACATTTTGCACATTTCCTTAAATCACTATTAAATGTAAGGATTTCAATGTGGCACCAAACTATTATTTGGTTACATTTTATATTCAAAGAATGTAGTCTTTTATGAAATATTAGAAATTTCACAGGACTAGTGAAAAGTTGCTTTCTTCCCTCTTCCTTCCCACCCCTCTCCACATGCACACACTTAGTTTTCTGGCCTTCACAAAGGTAGGAAAACCTTTATAAGCTTCTAAATACTGTGGTATTAAAACTGGACACATCCAAAATTTCAGACTTTTTTACCATACTGACCTGGGTTTCATTTCAGGCTCTGTCAGTTTCAAACTTCGGGACCTGGGGCAAGTGACCTTAACATCTTGGAGCCCCCAGGCTTCTGATTTTTAAAATAAAGATTAAGCATTACCTCATGATTTTATTGTGAGGGTTACATGACTGTTTTTACACAAATAGTTTACCACAGTATCTGGCAGAGATACAAACTTAATAAGATGTCATTGTTTTCTTTTTATTTTCAGGAATCTTTAAAGAGTAGCAGTCATTTGGTCACATTCACTTAGCTACTACTGATATCTATTTGAACAAGACTATTTAATACATTGAAGTGTGTGTGTGTGTGTGTGTGTGTGTGTGTGTGTGTGAAATGGTAAGGATTATTTGATAAAATGGAATTGTTTTTTGCTAGAAAAGAGGGGAAGAAATGGTTTTACACATACACGTTTATATATATATATATATATATATATGTAAGAGGACTTCTCTGTTTTTGGTATAATTGAGGAAGCTTTGAATTTAGAGTTCTGAGGCTCTGGGAAGCTTTTATAAAATTCTCATCTTGAGATTCATCTGTTTCAGGATATAGGGTGTGGTTTAGTATTTTGAATAAAGGTATCCTAGGTGACTTTGATATGCCTCACTTTGTCCTAAGTTGAGAATCCCTTAAAATGAAAGCTCTCAAGGAACTCACAGTTTCTTGGGGAAATAGACATGAATCATATAAAAGTTATCACAATACATCAAAAGTACTGAGACATATGTATAAGCTAATTGTTAATGAAAGCACAGAGGAGGTGATACTTGCTTTAGATATTGAGGGAAGAATGAGAGTTTAACAGGAGAAGAAAAAAAGACATTCAAAGTATAAAAGGAACAATATTGATCAAGGAATAAAGGTATGAGAGATTGCCAGGAGGAAGAAGTGGCCTCCTTGAGAGACATATTGATTGGACACGAATGTTGTGATGTTTTGGAAGTTATTCCTGAATTTATAAGCAAAGACTGATGACAAATTCTTTTTTTCAAAACTAATTTAAGATATAGTTACAAGATAATTGTTTTTTGTTGTTGTTGTTGTTTGGGAAAGGACACTGGGTATTTATTATGATTGTATTGTTTTTAAATAGTTTACCATCAAAGGCCAAAGGTTTTGTATGTAGCAGGAAAAACAACTAGTGAAGGCAATAATAGTGCTTCGGTGTGCAGTTCTATTTTAAAGGTTAATTATTTGTTTAATTAAAGCCCTCAGAATCAACCACAGATGCTATTGCCTAGAAATATTAGATAAACTTGAGTCTATTTAACAGTGTAAGGATTTTGTGACAGCTTTTTTATCCTCTCAACGAGATACGGCCTTTTCTCATTTTAAAGACCATATCGGGGCTTCCCTGGTGGCGCAGTGGTTGAGAGTCCGCCTGCTGATGCAGGGGACACGGGTTCGTGCCCCGGTCCAGGAAGATCCCACATGCCGCGGAGCAGCTGGGCCTGTGAGCCATGGCCACTGAGCCTGCACGTCTAGAGCCTGTGCTCCGCAACAAGAGAGGCCACAACAGTGAGAGGCCCGCGTACTGCAAAAAACAAACAAAAAAAAGACCATATCATATTTTCCCTTTATTTGGATTATTTTATCTTATGGTTGTTGATTATTTATGTAGTTATATCTGTATTTTACAAATGAGGGAATCAGGGCTTAAAGAGGTCAAGTAATATACTGAAAATCCAGTGCTAGGGCCATGATGTTTACTCAAGCAATTTTACTTTCTTGAATGATAGCTCTTGAGATATTATGAGATATTAGATTGGAAAGACATGGAATTCCAGAGATTGTTGTGGAGGCTATTGGAATTGTCAGGAAAGAGATGATGACAGAAGAATAGAGAAACAGACGTGACAAGAGACTTTGTAAAATGGAATCAATGCCATGTGTTGAGTCAGTAGAGAAAGAATACGGTGTGGAAAGTGATTTCTGAAGTCTAGTTGTTTTTTATAGATTTCCCTACGACGGGGAACCCAAAGGAAGAATGGAGCTAGGTGAAACCTATGATTTCTGCCTGGGGATAAGTTTAGCAAACCAGCAAACATTGCCGGCACTTCTGCTCTGGAGCTCACCTAAAAGATCAGAATAAAGATGTGGATTTATTGATGACTTGGACATATTCTTCAGGTTTCTTCAAGTGCTTGTTTTTTGCTTTGGTCTCTCACATAAGCTACCATATACTGAGTATTATTTTTTTTCTTTTTTTTGGTACCTTGACAGAGAAGTAAAAGTATGCTCATAGTTTAGGTAATATGCCCTTGTCATTATAACATGTAGGCTTGGCCAAATAACCAAGTGGGAAAAATCAGAATGAGCCTTTCTTGTTTCCATATTTTATCTGTATTATTAAACTTGCTGTGTGCTGCTGATTATTGAGAATTAGATCTAATCTTGCCACTCCCTGGGCTCATTTTTCCAGCCACTAGGATGTAAGGTGTGCCAGAGATTCACCTGAGTTCTGCCTGAGGCTTATCTCTTTGAAAGCCAAATTTTGGGTTCTTGTGATACTGGCTGACACTGCAGAGCTGAACATGGCATGCTGATTACCTTTCACTCTGATGTCCTCTGCAGAAACTGCCTCTTTGGGAGCCAGGACCTGTGAGGATGATCTTACAGAGCAGCAGTTGAGAGCAACCTCAGGTAATTGGTCTTATTCTTGTCTGTCTTGAATGAGCTACATTTGTTACTCTCATAATTTATTTAATGAACTATCTCTGGAACTGCTCTAATTAGAACTGATCAGATCCCTTATACAAATAATTTAAATCTTATATAGAATATATCAATATTATATATAATAAATTAAATATTGGCTTGGCCAAAAAGTTTGTTCGGATTTTCTGTAAGAGTGGACGAAAACCCAAACGAACCTTTTGGCCAACCCAGTATATAATAAATAAATTAAATCAAATGTAGCCAATATTTGGATGCACATGTAAAGCAATTTCTTAAAGAACAGGTAACTTATGCTGGATAATTTCTCACATCTACATTTACACACAATGAAGTTTTACCTAAATGGTCAGTTTTACACAATGTATAAGTCAATAAGCTGGGTATTATTTTTCCCCAAGTCAAACAACCTGGATGGTGGAGTTAGTTTTGGTAATTGATGAGTTGATTGGATTTTTACTGCCCTGTCAATACAATCACTAGTTCCTGTGCTTTGCATGCTTATGTGTGTGGTAAAAGATGGAGACTATGCCTTCTTAGCAGCATTATATTCAGATGATTTAAGGGGAATTTCACCCATGTTGCTACAACACACCTCATTTATTTCTGCTGTATAAACATGATTCCAGTTTCCAGATTTATACAGTTGGAATAATAATGTGTTATACAGAATAACAAAAAAGTGATTATAAAAAGTCCTTCAGGGGCTTCCCTGGTGGCGCAGTGGTTGAGAGTCCGCCTGCCGATGCAGGGGACACGGGTTCATGCCCCGGTCCGGGAAGATCCCACATGCCGCAGAGCGGCTGGGCCCGTGAGCCATGGCCGCTGAGCCTGCGTGTCCGGAGCCTGTGCTCCGCAGTGGGAGAGGCCACAGCAGTGAGAGGCCCGCGTACTGCAAAAAAAAAAAAAAAAAAAGTTCTTCACATTCATAATGGGGTATTGAAATACTTTTAAAAAATTGCAAATGAAACCATTCCTCCAATATAAACTCAGGACTTCCCTCTTAAAAAAGACTTCAAAGTTAAGTTTACCTTCACCTATGTGTGTCTCATGAATACTTTTTTATTTATAAGTAATTATTTTTCATTTTATATATTATTTTTCCCTAGAAAACTAAAGAACATATTTAAGCTAAAGTAGCATAAACTCCGTTCTTCCTCCTCACTTCAAGCCAATCAAAAAATTGCATTAATGACTAGACTGAAAGTAATAGGGCAACAATCAAGACCATGACAAAAATATTAGACTAAAAGGAGACCGCTCCCTCTCAATACATTTCTTTACTGTTTTGTAAAAAAAAAAGACACCAAAATTTACATCTTCGGACTTCCCTGGTGGTGCAGTGGTTGAAAGTCCACCTGCCGATGCAGGGGACACGGGTTCGTGCCCCGATCCAGGAAGATCCCACATGCCGCAGAGTGGCTGGGCACGTGAGCCATGGCCGCTGAGCCTGCGCGTCCGGAGCCTGTGTTCTGCAACGGAAGAGGCCACAACAGTGAGAGGCCCGCATAATGCAAAAAACAAAAAACAAAACAAAACAAAACAATTTACATCTTCACTTCAACCTCTCTGAGAAGCTTTATATTTAGATATTTCCATGCCTTCTGAATATTTTCATAGGGATGTTCTACAGGGAAGTCAAATATAACATATTCCAAATTGAACTTCTCTTTTCTGCAAAACCATTTCTTCTCCTCTTTCAATTGATGGCATCATACCATAGACCTAGTTACCCCAAGCAGGAAAACTAGGAATCACCAGTTTAACTCAAAATTGCCAGGAACTGTTGGGCATAGGTTATGAGTAAGGCAAATGAGTTCTCTCATTTTTAGACAATATTACTATACAAATAAATGTTATTTTCAGATCGCAACAAATGTGAAAAAAGCATTAAAAGAGGTAATGTGTAGAGCAGAGGTTCCCAAAGTGTGGGCCCCTTAAAAGCAGCATCAGCCCAATCTGGGAACTTGGAAGAATGCAGATTCTTAGGCCCCATCCCAGACTTACTGAATTAGAAACACTGAGGATGGGGCCCAGCAGTCTGTGGTTTAACAAGCCCTCCGGGTGACAGTGATTCCCACTGAAGTCTGAGGACCCCACCTGTGTGACAGGTGATGTACTACCTTAGAAGCAGTGGTCAGAGAAGTTCTCTGAGGAAATGCCAGGTGAGCTGAGTCCAAAATAATGAGAAGGACCCAATTAGGGGAAAGGCTTTACAGACAGAGGAGGGGAAGAGGTTGGTGATAGTCCGTGAAGAGAAAGAAGGCTGACCTGGAGAGAGATGAGTGAGTGGGGAGAACAATGTAAGATGACGTCATAAAGGTAGGCAAGGCCTGATTATTTCAACCACAGTAAGGGGTTGTTATGTATGTTATTTTAAGCAAAGTAGGAAGCCATGGCAGGCCTCAAACAGGAGAATGGCTCGATTTTATTATATTAAGGTATGCAGAATAAATTGTGGGAAAGCAAGAGCAAGTCTTCCCCAGTTTTGAGACCATTGCAAGATACAGGTAAGTGACTAAGGGTACTGGCAATGGAAATGTAAAGAAATAGATGGATTTACTGTATACCAAATACTTTGGAATTGGAATTAATGGGACTTGCCAATGGATTGTGTACATAAGAGAAGGAAAGAAAGAAGTCAGTGATGACTCTTGCTTTTTGTGAATGGTGGTACCATTAACTGAGGTGGTGGAGACTGGGGAGAAACAAAGTGAAGTATGTTGAAAGGGGATTAAGAGCTCTGATTTGGGCATATTAAGTTTGATATGCCTTCCAGACATCCAAATGGAGATATAAAATTTAAAGCAATGGATCTGGATGAAATCATCTAGGGAAATCATTATTTTTCCTCAAATCAGACATTCTTTGTAGATAAGAGAATAGGGCTTAGGACAAATGCTGGAGACACTCCAATATTTAGATTTTTAATGGAGGAGGCCCCAGCAAAGGGGAATAAGGGGGAACTTTCAGAGGGGTACGATGAAAATCACAATAGTCTCATGCAAAGAAATTCAAGAAAGGGATGTTTTTCAAGGAGAAAGGAGTAGTAACATCTATTGAGCAAAGTTAAGTAAGATGCAAACAGAAAAGTGGCCATTGGATTTCACATCATGGAAGTCATTGGTGGCTTTGAGAAGAGGAATGGATGTGAAGCCAGGCTGGAGAGGGTTGAATAATGAATGTGATTTAGTAGAGAGAGAAGATGTGAAGCAAAAAACAAACCAGACCAAAACCAAACCAAACCAAACAAATACTCCTTTTAGGTTTTATTGAAGGGGAATAGAGGAATGGGAGAGAGTCTGGACTTCTCCTTTTCTTCCCCATTTTGCTTCCCAAATGGAACTCAGTGCTTCAATACCTATTAGAGAAAGTAGGTAATACGCAGATAATCTCCACATACTACCGTAAGTTGTTTGACACCAGTGCACAAGAAAAAGAAAAAGAAATTTATCCAGAAACATTACTCCTAGTTCAATATTCAGGGAAGATTTTTTTGAGAAATAAGCAATTAATAGTGATACAGTTAGCATTTTTTTAATACTTATTTTGTGTTTTGCTCTGTGCTGACTGATTTTTATACATTATAACAAATCCATGAGGTGGGTATTATTAACTCCAGCTTTACGTATGATGAAACTGATATTTCCCAAGCTAGGCTTAAAGGAAAGATGGGAATTATACAGTGGAGAAAAGTTGTTCTAGATAAGAGAAAGAAACAGACTGGTGTGTCTTATAGGAAGGAAGAGGGCATTAACGACTATTGCGTGTGTCTAAACAGTGGTGCACAAAATGTGGCCCTTGGACCAAAAGCTTTAGCATCACCTGGGAACTTAGAGATGTAAATTCTCAGGCCTTACTCTAAACCTACCAAGTCAGAAGTTCTAGGGATAGAGCCCAGCAATCTGTGGTTTAACAAGTCTTCCAGGTGGTTCTGGTGCCGTAAAATTTGAGAACACTGTACTTGAGAGTTAAGTGCTAGGTAGGAAGTGAAGAAAGATGAGACCAGATTGGTAGACAAGGACCGGCTATTCTTGCCCTGTACAGAAGATTGAGCTTTTTCTTTATGTGATGGCAGTCACTGAAAGATTTTAAGTAGAGAAGTCAAATTTAAGTAGATTATATAAAGGATAAATTTGGAGGAAGTGGGGACTGGACAGGGAGACAATGAAGGGGCCCAGGAAGGAATTCTTGTAAGCCAAGAATCTAGAATAGATGCTCCATAAAAAAAACTACAGATGTTTGAGTCACTAACCTCTGCTTCCTCTTTACATGGGCTTAAAAAGCATGTGGTGTTTTCCTTAGAAGACTCAGAGGGTTTCCAAACCCAAGTATAATAAAGCAATGGGAACCAAGCAAAACTGGTGTTCAGATCAGAGGCATGTCACTGAAGCCGATTTGCTTCGAAATTATATAATTTTGTAGAATAAATTGATAGTGATTTTCCAATCATTTTTTATTATTCCAAGGAAAATAAGCTACTCATTCAAAAACTTTTCTTTTAAGTACAGTTTATGTGTATGTGTAACTTATAAGATCATCATTTTAGTATGGTAAAAATGCTAGGGTAAGTTAACTGTACTGTACTTTTATGGTATATATGACTATAGTATTATTTTGTCTTCTTCCTATTATTTTGAAATGTTTTAAAATAAAAATGTTTTATCATTTATCTGAAAATTGGGAAGCTCTACCGTACCCTAATGTGCATTTAAGCGTAACTACATTCATATCATAAAGTTTAACATGGGAGTAGTATAGTTTTTATTTTCCATGAAGCAAAAGAATAATTGAAATATATACAGTGTGAATACAATATTATGAAATGCTATAATACTTTCATTATTATTAACATGTTAATAATTATTATTATTAACATGTAACATGTTGAAGAAATTTATTGATGAAAATGAAAACTGCTTTAGCATCTTTATTTGGGAATTTTATGTAATTTAGTATCCTTGTTTTGGAATTTTATGTAATTTCCCTCAGTTCTAAGACATCCCTTTAATACATTTAATGTCATATGCTGTTTTCCTTCTTTCATAAAATTGTCTTCCTTTTTTCATAAGCATCTTACATTTTATGGCATTTTACAGTTGATGAAATGTGGTACTTGAAAATTATTCAATAGAATGTAGCCAACTCTTGCCCTTAACCCCAAATCCAACCTACAAGGTTTTCTAGAAAAAGTGGTTTCTCCATGTGAATACTCTTGACTCTGAAGCCTATTTATAAAATGAATGTCAAATTTATTTCAAAAACTCTCTTTAAGAATGAAAGTGACTTTTTATTTCTGACTTGTAGGAAACTTTATGGTGTACATGAGTTACCCTTTGATTCTTTTTTACGTGATTAAAAATTCGCCAAGTTCTATGGCTCCAAAGAGCCTACCTGTAATAAACAGCTTTCGCCTTCAAAACCACAAAACAGGTCTGAATTGCTGGAGCATTAGAGCTAATTGACTGCCTACTTCAAAGGAAGAACAAGAAAAGTGTGGGCAGTCACAGAAGCAGAGGGAGTGCCAGCAAATCCACCTCTGGAGGTTATGAGCTGTGGCTTGGAGGAGCCGTGCAAAGTTATGGCTTCAGAACTGCTGTTTGCGATTAAGTTGATGGGGAGAGTCTATCCCACAATCTCTCCCTGCTGCTGACACAGAGTCTTTGTTCACATTCAGATTTCTCAAACTGTTGCCAGGGTCAGGCTGAGGTCAGACACCACAGTGATGTATAGAAGAACTTGTCTGGGAATTTCTCTCACACTTAAGACACATACCAGAAACATGAAGAAGAGGATCCTGCAGAAACTGTCTGATGAGACGCAGATGATACTGTAGTTTTTCTTTTCGTACCTTCATAATCTTCGTTTTCTTCTCCTGACGCATAATGTTTTATGAACATGAGTTGGCGATAGCCCTTACAATTTTCTGTCCCCTCCAGATAAGGACATTCAGTAGCACTCTGATGCTTCATTTTCCAGCCCTGGGGGAGAGGTCCAGTAAATCTGCTCCAAGAACTCTCGCATCCCTTCTGCCACGGGCCGTCCGTAGGTCGCGGGCCTGACTCTGGATGTCACGTCACGTGTGTGGACTTGGCGGGGACACAGCCTAATCTAGTCATGATCTCAGCCTCCCAGACTCCCAAACTGAGCCAGGCCGCTGTCCCCACCCAGCCTGGGCCCCTGCTGGGAGGAGGGAGCCTGGGTTTGATCAGTGATTATCACCGACAGGTGAAAGCAGGCTACAGCCAGGAGGAGGGTTGATTCTTTCTTCTTCAAGTACAATTTCCACATGTATTGAAAGGGAAGCTGCCCCCAAACCCTCCGATGACCCACCCCTCCCCAAGGACCTCCCCTCTGCTTTTGTGCAGTGGCAAAGTGCAAATATGGAATCAAGAGATTTGTATGGTGCCTTTGAGGACTTAACAGTCGAAACAAACTCTGGTTTCAAATGTATTAAGCGTCCTTGTTTTTCCCCTTAGTTTTTTTTTGGAGTTTCCCTCATTGAGCCCAGAACTGGCCCCCCTCTGTTGTTTTCTGCTCTCATAGTTGTAGAGCATGGCTGGCAAGTGAGGCACTAAATAGCAATTTTTTCTTTTTTTTTTTTTGGTGCTCAGCTGCTACATATGACAGTGGATATTTCATTCTGCTGTCAGAACGTTATTAAAAAAACATGGGGTGTGGAGAGGGCCATGATTTCCCCTTTCAATCACTATAGCATTTGCAATGAAAATTTTATGCAGTGTGTAATTTTCAGTTAATGCTTGACACTTAAAATGTCCGGAGCTGCGTTTTGTACGGTTCTTGAAGGGTTAATTGTATCATGTTCTCTGCATAAAAGCTCTGCTTATCAAAAGCAAATAGAAGAGTGTATGCAAATGGGTGTCGATGACCTTTTGCCTTTCCAGGGTTAATTTATATGGTCATTAAAGATTTTATGAAATTGAGTAGCCTGGTGCTTCTAATCCCATTTTACCTTCTTCTCCTAATTTATGTAATTCCTACCTGAACAGGGAAATATGATTTTTATTTTTTGTGCTGCAATGAGAACAGCATGCCATGCTGTGGGGAGCTGTGAGTCTGGTTATCTGGCATTACTCAGATTGCTAAAAATTCATTAAAATGCGACATCAGCACAGTGAGAGACAAATGATCGCAGGATGAAAGAGAACAGTGGGCCTTTCACGGATTAGTGCTACACAGACCCAGCATAGAGGCTAACTGCATAAACAGATTAATCCACCAGCAGCGGCATAGCTAAGATTTACAGAATAATTAAATAGGGTTGAGTTACTATGAGGATTTCCATGTAATCTAGCTGGTGTGAAACCCGTGAATGAGGTGTGGGGTGATGTGGCTGTCATAGAAGTATACCTTCTTCTGTCCTACGCCCTGTATAGCTCCCCCTATAGAAAAAATAAAATAAAATCCCAGTGTAACTGAAGTTTTGAGATCTTACTCTGACAAATTCCAAAGAATTCCTCTGGGGTCTAAGGGCTGAAAAGCAGGAGTAACACCTGTCTTACATTTAACCCATCATTATCACATTATTGAACTCAGAAATTTTTCTGAGAATTTGGTTCATTCTGCCATTTATCCAAGTCCATGCAGCAGTGGGTTCATGTAGCTTAGGAGGTTCTACTATTGAAATTACAAAATTGCCTTACATCCATTTTTCAATCTTTTCTATCTTAAACTGTACTTCTTTGAAAAGATTTCTTTTTAATTTAATATAGGCACATTTTCTCAGTGGATATAAAAGAAGTTGCTTGAGATTAAAAAATAACAAAACAAAACCTGCATTGGTATAGCCAGCAGGTTCTAATAGTGACTTTTAATAAATTCATGCTCTTTTTTGAGAATGAATGTCTGCAAATGATTCATAAATAACAAAGTTCTTAAATGGTCACATAGTTTATTTTCATGTGTGTTTTTCTAGGGTTTTCCATCCAACTGACTGGTCTGTCTTTCTTAACAGAAGAACAAAGTGAGGAGACGGAAGGAGCTATTAAACCTACAGCCGGGGTTGAGGATGATGAGAAAGACACAAGTGAAAGAGACAATAATGAAAGCAAAAACTCTAATAAAGACTCTGGTAAGATGCTAGAATCTTTCACCTTTCCTTCCCCCACCTCCATTCCCTGCAATCTGCTCTTCCTTCACTGCTCCCCCCCAAAGCTTATTAAAAGCTTTTATTCATTTTAAACTGTCTGAACATTCCCACTACTATTCATTGCATGTGCATTTTGCATGTGATTTCTATCAGTAGCCTCCCATTGACCTATTTTTAATCATAACCATCTGACAGAATAGATGTGGATAAGTTGAAGAATATTGCAGGACGACCAGCGAGATTATTTTTTAATCAAATCAGTTTGTGTGCTTGTAATTTTTTAAGCGCCTTTCATTAATCTTAGCTATACTTGTGATTCCTCTGATGGCATATTAATTTTTCATAAGCACAGGATTAGATATCACTTGAACTTTTTCATTCAATCACATGTGCTCCCCCCCTCCCCAAACCACATAACCTTAAAAATAAATGTTATTTTTCCTTGCTTTTTTACAACTTACACTCAGGAATTTGCCCTTTTTAAGGGCATCTATTTGAGGCATTTCAAACAAAATCCAGTGAAAAAGTTTACAGATGATTCAGCCTAAGAAGAGGAAATATCATTGAGAAGGGATTAGGTGCTGGGTAATTTTGATCTTCTAGAATAGACAAATCCCAGTAATGAAAGCTACTGTCTTTGAAAACAAACCTTCGTGTCATGACATTTACTTGTGCACAAACAAACCCTAGGCCAGCATCTGGTGTGGATACCTAAGGCTTTTTCTGTGTTTGATTTGGCAAATATATGACTTCATCCATGCTTTGTATGTATGAGATGGAAATCTATGGTCCCAATGAATATTACATTGGCTACTTTTGCTGCACGCTATACCTAGTTTTATTATGTTGGACTCATTGAAGCAGAAGAAGTGCTGAAACGGGTTCAAGCCTATTAGTTTCAGGTAGTCATCTATCTTTTCCTTGAATTCCAATGACAGCCACATCTAAAGAAGCTTGTTTTCACTGTGAAGACATTGGGTTGGGCAGAAAATATCATTTTCACTTGCAAGTTTATTTAAACCTGAATTATCCCATATTTGTGATTCAGTCTTTGCATATCTAAGTTTTCCATTCCCTTCAAAAATTATTTGAAGGGCCTCTCTGATACCCACCCCACACCCTTCAATGCTGAATTTGTTTCTGGAGTCCAGTGAGAAGATTGCCATTTAAATTTGCGTCTAGGATATAGTGGCTAACATATGATTCTAATTTGATTTAAATAAAGAAGATCTAAGGTTGGTTTTGAGCCTAAAGCAATGTAAAAAAAAAAAAAAAAGATGCCCTAGCTGTATATTAATACAGTTCCTGAGGTCACTGACAAGGAATTTGAAGTACCTTGTGATCAGTTAAGGTCAAGGGTAGTGCCATCTAAGCTTCATTTGAAAAGAATTGGCAATAGCAAGGAAGTCAGTTTAGGTCTAGGATGGACCTCATCAAGGCTAGCTGATGGACTGCTTCAGGGAGGGCAGGATTCTGCTGCCTTCAGTGGTGATTTTCTCACAGTGGTGCCAAAAGAGATTGCAGACCATACACCCACCCAACTCCATTCTTCAGAAGAATGTGTAAAACACACAGGACATTGGTGTTCGTTGAGCGTTCACGTAATACATAGGAATGTGACATTGTGCTTGGCTTTAAGTAACTAATACCTTGTAAAGGATGAGTTGTGGGAATCTCTTGAAAATGGCTCCAGTCTCACCAATGAGGCAAGAGTCTTACTTGGAACATACCACAGATGCAAGGGCTCTATCTCCACCAGCCCGGTTTACTGCTCTACATAAATAATGGGCTCAATCACTCCTTAACGGCCTGATGAGTTATTGTCTTTTCTTGGGCATCTAATTGTACCATCTAGACAGGACTCGGCATATGAGAGGATACAGACCATTGGATAATGATAGTTTTCTAAAACACATTTTTATCCCTGCAGAAACGCCTCCCCAACTACAGCTGTAGGGATAAAAATGGGCTTTCATACCAACTCAGAGCAATTACTGAGATGCTAATATTTAGCCTTGAAACCTCTCAGACACCAAGACAGCTATTATTGACAACTAACATGAACTTTTAACAAAGTTTTCTGCTTTCTACATTGAATCTGATTAGGTGAAAAAATTATTATGTGGATTTTTTTCCTTGTAAGTATTTCTAATGACTGAATGAGCACTTATGTATATACTGGTTTTCTTCCTGATGTCAGTGATAAATGTCAAAAGTACTGGCAAATTTATAAGTTAATCACTATCTTAATGTGTTAGATGGGAAAACAGTGTGACCCCACTTTAACACAGAATTTTTTAGACAGGAAGGAATTAACACATGTTAGGAATATGATGTTTGTATAAGCTGTTGTACCGTGTTGCTGACATTAATCTCTAGGACTAGAGCTTTCAAAATGAGACTTGGCAATATGCAAGTTATATTTGTTGAATATTCATTCATAATAGAAAAGCCTCCTAATGCCTCATTTATATTGTCATTTAAATCTAGTGCCACTTTAGATTAATTATAATCCAAATTATAGCTCTGTGCACTACAAGAATTAATATAGAGTTTATCCAGATTAATATATTTGCATTGAAAATGTAATATGTCTCTGCCACGGCTAAGGGGACCACTTTTTAATAAGGGAGTAAACATGAGGAAAGATGGAAATTAACCTTCATTATTGTAATTAAAATTATCCTTTCATTCTAGTCTCATTAGAAAAAATACTGTACCGGTAATTATAATTTAGGCTTATTTGGAGTTGAATACCATCTTCTGTTATATCCAAGTTTTATAGTATTCAAACTTTACCAAATACATTGATTCATAAATAATAACTCAGCATTTTGTTATTTTTTTCAAGATTTGCTTTGAGTACACATGTGTTATTGGATTTTCCTCACTTGTTATGAATATAAACCATTTTACAACCTTCTGTATTTTAGGGACTGAAAATTTATTAAGTAGGCAGCATCTGAATTGAAATGAATTATGTCATTTTTATATTAGTAATCTCATGCAAGTTAAATAATCCCATAACTGACAGATAATCATTGGCTCATTTATTTTGCAGTCCTTATTTGTAATTAAGCTTCATGTTTTAGTTAAAAATGCATTAAAATTACATTTTTTTTGAGGATAGTGTGATGGCCTTAATAACACAAAATGAATTATGATCTCATTTCAAAATTGTGTCTAAGGTAACAAACAGTGTTTATTTCAAGTAAAGTTGTAAACATAAACTATGAATAATCAGAAAACTTAAAACCTTCCTAAAATTAATTGGCCTTTACTTAATATAAGATATTTCTAAGATAAAACAATTCAGAGAAAGACCCCAGAGTTGATTTCCTATAATTTACCAGGGAGGCCATAATACCTGAGATGGTACCCCTTTGAGTAGAAGAGGCATGCATGCATAAAATATAATGTCCCTCATTTTTGCAAGTAACCCTGGTGACCTGTTTTATCTTCAAGAGTCTGTTTTTGTCATATGTTATTGCATCTTAGCATTCTCTGCTGTTGCTGCTGCTTCTTATCAGTGACACACATTTCTGGGGTGCCTAGCTAGAGTTAGGGGGTCTAGACTTTATTTATAACTTCTTCTCAATTTAAAATAAGATGGTCTTTAGGAAGTTCCTAGCTTACATTAAGATCATGGTTTCATTAACTAAGTTAATTAACAAAAAAATCTCGAAGCTGACCCATATATTGGATGGAATACTATATCCAACACTTATTTCGATGGCTATGAAATAGTGACCCTAAAATTTAACTCTTGATGCAGCATGAATGTCCCTAAATTCAAAAGCAATTATATTCTTGATGATATTAATGTACATAAAAATAATATGGATTAATTATATCAAATATGTACACCAGTGTAAAGTCTTAGTAAAATGTTTCAAACCTTGAAATCAATGTTCTTTTGACCTTTATAGTACTACTATTAGAAGATATATGCTTATAAAAATAAGGCCATACTTATACATTGAATAGATTCAGAAGTTTCTGGAAGGTTTATTCTGTTTTTGATGTTCCTAAGGCCTGCAAGCAACAAGAGTTGTGGAAATTCTCATTTACCTTGTGTGTGACAGTCTTTGATACCATAGGGAACTGGACCAATTTATTATCTGGTCATGTCTGATTCTCTCATGTACACAAAAGAATGATAGGGGAATATGACATAGTATTATTTTCTTAAGGAAGCATATTCTTACTCACTATTGGGAAACTTTCGAAGAAAAATCTTCCAGTCTCACAGGAAAAAAGCAGCTGATAGACATTTGCTGACTTAAATGACAAGCATTTTCTACAACTTGATCTGACACCTGAATCAGTAAATTTTATTTGCAAACTTTATATATCATATTGTTTTCTTAAGTGTTTATTTTTAACACTTTAAAAATGATAGCACAAAATATATTCTGCTTTGAGAATTTTGCTTTAGATGAAAGACATCTTTTTGATACCAGAATTAATTACGAAATAAACATTCTTGTTTTTGACATATCTTTGGATATCAAATACTTGGATATTGTTTAATAAATGTAATAAAATTATTTAGTCTATCTCAGGTTTAAGTTCATCCAAATTCGATAAATTGTTTTTTCAAATGTCTAGAAAGAATCTAAATTTCTCTAAGGTATCTGTATATATAGGACAAATGTACCAATTCAAATAAAATCTAGTGTTTGTAAATCTAGAAATCAGTAGCAGTGCAATTGGTTTGGAAATGTAACACTAATTCTGTACCTACCGCAAACCCCAAGGGAATAAATTATTGTCATTATGTCATTTAAATTCTAGTTTAATTTTGCTCTCCTCAGAGTCAGATTTACTTTTAAATTTTTTTCAGAGTTTGGGATTCCTAAAATTATTTATATGGTACAAAACATGCATCTCCATCCAGGAGAGGAAAATAATGTATTTTTTGGTTCATTTTTACTTTGTTTCCATAACATCCTTGACCTTATTTTTAAATTAAAACTGGGTTATTTTGCAATAAGGTATAATTTGTTCATTTATATGAACCGTATGTGGATTGAAAAAAAATCAAGATAAATCTTCATGCACAGCATACAATCAGATTACGCCTAGACTCTATATTTACGCGGGGTCTGATAGCAATCAATGGTTTAGCTTCATTGCATTTCAAGATGTATTTGCACCCAGTTGTCCAGTGATAGTGTCCTCACCCTGGAAATAATTTAGTTGCAAATTGACTGGAAGATGGTGAAAATTGAAAGTTAAAATTAGAAATACTCATAATAAACAGCAGAAAAAAGGTCAGATGATGCCGCGCTATGATGAGATTGGAATGGCTGGTAAATGAGGTTTTGTGTTTGTCGTGAGATGTATGTGACATGCCTACCCAATGTCACTGTAATATCCAGCCTCGCAGAGGAGATTATCGGGAAAATTGATGCTGGAAAGAATTTTCTGTTAGATTGGGAAATTAGAATCACACTCTCTCCTTTGATGTGTGTGAGGCTTCTATACATTATGTTGCTCATCTAGGCAAAATTTTAAACTATCTTTTATCACCGAATATTCAGATTAACCTCATAAAACAATTGTCTTCTTGATCTGGACTACAGTGTTATGTGCACAGCCAACTGCTGAAACATCTAAAGCAAAGAATAAATCACAAAAAACAGCAGTGGATATGTACTGTATAATTTTAAAATCCTACATTCACCACGTAAAAACACTGTTTTCATTTGTGAATTATAACTAGTCAGCTCTTCTCAGAATTTTGAAATGTTTTCAGTGTCCCGGAGTTTTAGAGAAGAGATAGGTAATTAAACATTAGCAAAAATAATTATTTTCTAAGTTAGCATTTGCGAATGGGAGTAGATTTGCTTTAATGTGATAAAGCCGTACTGAGACACCAGAGAGCACGTGTTATTGATGAATCTTTCAAGGTCACCTACGGTTATCAAAATATAAGACAGGAGCACATTTTAAAATATATAAAGTCCACTTGGTTAGGGGACAAAAAGAAGTGTGATTTTTGTCTTTTGGGATTAGCATCATATAAAAGTGCTTTTCTGGTTCTTTGGTAATTCAGTGGATTTAGAGCCAGAGATATTTGGAAAACATAATTTTTCTGATATCGACATTGTTAGTCTTTTAAAATTGAGGTGTCCTATTCTTTTTTGGGAATCAGGAATAATCACACCAGAAAAGGAGCTAAAAGTCAGCGTGGCAGGGGGAACCCAGCCACTCGTGCTGGCAAAAGAAGAGGATGTGGCAACAAAAAGATCAAAACCTACAGAGGACAATAAATTCTGTCACGAGCAGGTAAATGTGTTTTCTTTTTCCCTGTACTGTGTAAACATGTTTTTATTATTATTATTATTATTGCCCTTGATAATTTTAGAGCCTCCAAACCATTCCATGCTGTTGAAATGTACGTAGACACTGATTGGCAAGGTAATTAACTCATGGTGTGACTTCTAATGCTCTGAAGTCATCAAAATCCATTAACTAATAGTGACCATGTTTATTCAATATTTTCCAGTTCTATCAGTGTCCTTATTGTAACTACAATAGTAGGGACCAAAGTCGTATCCAGATGCACGTTCTGTCACAGCACTCAGTGCAGCCGGTCATCTGCTGTCCCCTCTGCCAGGACGTCCTCAGCAACAAAATGCACCTCCAGCTGCATCTGACGCATTTGCACAGTGTGTCTCCGGATTGTGTGGAGAAGCTGCTTATGACAGTAAGGATACCAAATGTTGATGCATATGTGACATAATCTCTGTAAAGGTATCAACACAAAATCTGTAATTATTGTTTGATAGAAATTTATTTCTTCTGTGTAAGAGCATCAAGCTCTTACTGATTGTGTGGTAGGAATCACAAGTAAAGGCCCATTTGTTGTCTCTTGTGCTTTGGAATAAACCCCAAATATGATACAAGGCATAGCTTATTCAATAACACAGATTTTGCTGACTTCTTCTCATGCCTGTAATGTTAATCAAATGATTCATGTGGGTACCTTGAGTTTCATATTTTCTTGGCTATCATTTCTTGGTTACAAAAACTTTCAAACCATATTTCTTAAATGTTTTCAATTTTTGTTGGAGTATAGTTGATTTACAATGTTGTGTTAGTTTCAGGTGTACAGCAAAGTGAATCAGTTATACATATACACTTATGGATATACATATCCACTCTTTTTTAGATTCTTTTCCCATATAGGCCATTACAGAGTATTGAGTAGAGTTCCCTGTGCTATACAGTAGATCCTTATTAGTTATAAACCATATTTTTTAATAAAAAAAAAGAAGAACACTGCATCACAATAGCATTGATCCAAAATTTGAAGGAAGAGCATTGGCCTGTAAGAGTCACAGAATGTCCCTGCTTTGGTTGGAAAGATGTAACTGGGATATGCTACTAACCAAGGGCAGATGTGACGGAGTCTGTGATTTCTGGGGTACCTTTGCCATGAACCCCTTTGGTTTTCACAGGTGCCTGTCCCTGATGTGATGATGCCCAACAGCTTGCTACTGCCAGCAGCCACCTCTGAGAAGTCAGAGCGGGACACACCTGCAGCCATCACAGCCGAGGGGGCCGGGAAATATTCAGGTATGCCAGCCTCGGACCAAGATCTGCACAAGACACACTCAGGGCCTTGCATCTGTGATGCTGGTCCAGCATTATTACTATCAAAGAATTTTTTTTTTCTTTAAATCACAGGGGGAAAAAAGTATGGCACTTCCAAAAGCCCTAGTTTCTAAGGCATATTTAATATCTAGTTATCTGTAAACTGCCCTTGGGGGACCTAAGTATCAATGACCAGGAATATTTTGTGTGTTCTAATTACTGAACATGCCATTTATGGCCCTTGCTATCACGCTGCTGGTAGCATACTATAATTACCTTTGTTCTTCGTTATGCTGAAATTCCTTGAGGTCAGGGGTGATTTCTGATTCACCTTTATAGCCCCTGGGCCCAGTACAGTGCTTGCCATATAGTAGTTGCTCAAATAAATATTTCTTCAGCAACTCAATTAAGCAGAAACCTTTAGAAGCTCCTACTTAACAATATTCATTGGCGTTTGAACTGTAGACTTCCTTCCTATAAGCGATGTTTATGCTTTATTGACACAGGTGAAAGTCCGATGGATGACAAAAGCATGGCAGGTCTTGACGATTCAAAGGCTGGTGTGGAAATAAAGAGTGAGGGGCAGAAACCAACTAAAGAACCCACAGAAGTGCCGGAATGGAATAAAAACAGCAGTAAGGATATGAAAATCTCCGACACACTGCAGGATCAATTAAGCGAACAGCAGAAACGGCAACCACTCTCTGTTTCGGACCGCCATGTTTACAAGTATCGCTGTAACCATTGTAGCTTGGCTTTTAAGACTATGCAGAAGCTTCAGATACATTCCCAGTATCATGCGATTCGGGCCGCTACGATGTGTAACCTGTGCCAGCGTAGTTTCCGTACATTCCAGGCTTTAAAAAAACACTTGGAAGCAGGCCACCCCGAACTGAGTGAAGCTGAACTTCAACAGCTGTATGCCTCCTTGCCCGTGAATGGTGAACTGTGGGCAGAGAGTGAAACTATGGCCCAGGACGACCAGGCCCTAGAGCAGGAAATGGAGAGGGAGTACGAGGCAGACCATGAGGGGAAGGCAAGTCCAGCAGGAAGTGACAGTAGCTCTATTCCGGATGACATGGGCTCTGAACCAAAGCGGACCTTACCTTTTAGAAAAGGGCCAAATTTCACGATGGAAAAATTCCTCGATCCATCTCGCCCATATAAATGTACAGTGTGTAAAGAGTCGTTCACCCAAAAGAACATTCTCTTGGTCCATTATAATTCAGTGTCTCACCTGCATAAGTTGAAAAAGGTTTTGCAAGAAGCTTCCAGCCCTGTTCCTCAAGAAACCAACAGCAGCACAGATAACAAACCCTACAAGTGCAGCATCTGCAACGTTGCATACAGCCAAAGTTCGACCTTGGAAATCCACATGAGATCCGTGCTCCACCAGACAAAGGCAAGGGCTGCAAAGCTGGAGCCCAGCAGTCACGTGGCCGGTATGCACGGCGTCGGAGCCAACGTTAATAGTCCCAGCCAAGGGATGCTAGATTCCATGAGTTTAGCAGCAGTAAGCAGCAAAGATGCCCACTTAGATGCCAAAGAATTAAATAAAAAGCAAACTCCGGAATTAATCTCTGCTCAACCTACGCATCACCCGCCGCAGTCACCAGCACAGCTTCAGCTGCAGCTGCAGCACGAGTTGCAACAGCAAGCTGCGTTCTTTCAGCCTCAGTTTCTCAACCCCGCCTTTCTGCCTCATTTTCCTATGACTCCGGAAGCGCTGCTGCAGTTTCAGCAGCCTCAGTTTCTCTTTCCATTCTACATCCCCGGGACGGAGTTCAGCTTGGGGCCAGATTTGGGCTTGCCGGGCTCTGCTGCCTTCGGGATGCATGGCATGACCGGAATGGCCGGGTCCTTGCTTGAAGACTTGAAGCAGCAGATTCAAACCCAACATCACGTTGGCCAAACTCAACTCCAGATACTTCAGCAACAAGCACAGCAGTACCAAGCCATACAGCCCCAGCTTCAGTCTCAAAAGCCGCCGCCGCCACCACCACCACCGCAGCAGCAGCAGGCCGGCAAATTATTGAAACAAGAGCAAACCGCCGCGGCCAGTGCCGACTGCCCCATCATGAAGGACATGCCCTCTTACAAGGAGGCGGAAGAGGTTGCTGAAAAGCAAGACAAGCCAAAGCAAGAGCTCATTAGTGAAGGTGAAGGGCTCAAAGAAGGCAAAGATGGAAAGAAGCAAAAATCCTTGGAACCGTCCATCCCGCCGCCCCGAATTGCTTCAGGGGCCCGAGGAAATGCAGCCAAAGCGTTACTGGAAAACTTCGGTTTTGAGCTGGTCATTCAGTATAATGAGAACAGGCAGAAGGTACAGAAGAAGGGCAAGAGTGGGGAAGGGGAGAGTACCGAGAAGCTGGAATGTGGAACGTGTGGGAAGTTGTTCTCCAATGTCCTTATTCTAAAGAGCCACCAAGAACACGTACACGGCCAGTTTTTTCCATATGGAGTGCTAGAAAAATTTGCTCGTCAGTACAGGGAGGCCTACGATAAGCTTTATCCCATTTCGCCATCTTCCCCAGAAACACCCCCGCCCCCCCCCCCCCCTCCACCGCTGCCTCCAGCCGCTCCGCAGGCTCCTTCCCTGGGGCCTGTGAAACTGCCAGGCGGGGTCTCCGCTCCGCTCCAAGCCCCACCGCCCACTCCCCCCCCGCCCCCACCGCCCCCACCTCCCCCCCCGCCCCCACCTCCCCCTCCCCCATCTGCTCCCCCGCAGGTCCAGCTGCCCGTGTCCCTGGACCTTCCACTCTTTCCTTCCATCATGATGCAGCCCGTGCAGCATCCTGCGCTTCCTCCCCAGCTCGCCCTGCAGCTGCCCCAGATGGACACTCTCTCGGCCGATCTCACTCAGCTCTGCCAGCAGCAGCTTGGATTAGATCCCAACTTCCTAAGGCATTCTCAGTTCAAACGCCCACGGACAAGAATTACAGACGACCAGCTGAAAATCCTGAGGGCTTATTTTGACATCAATAATTCTCCGAGTGAAGAACAGATCCAAGAAATGGCGGAGAAGTCTGGCCTCTCTCAAAAGGTTATCAAGCACTGGTTTCGAAATACGCTTTTTAAGGAGCGGCAGAGGAATAAGGATTCGCCCTACAACTTCAGTAACCCTCCCATAACAGTTTTGGAAGATATCAGAATCGACCCCCAGCCCTCCTCTTTAGAACACTACAAATCTGATGCATCCTTCAGTAAAAGGTCGTCGAGAACCAGGTTTACGGACTACCAGCTTAGGGTTCTTCAAGACTTTTTTGACACAAACGCTTACCCAAAAGATGACGAAATAGAACAACTTTCTACCGTTCTCAATCTGCCTACCCGGGTTATTGTTGTATGGTTCCAGAATGCTCGTCAGAAGGCACGGAAGAGTTACGAGAATCAAGCAGAAGCTAAAGACAATGAAAAAAGAGAACTTACTAATGAGCGGTATATTCGAACGAGCAGCATGCAGTACCAGTGTAAAAAGTGCAATGTGGTTTTCCCCAGGATCTTTGACTTGATTACGCATCAGAAAAAGCAGTGTTACAAGGACGAAGATGATGATGCCCAAGATGAAAGCCAAACCGAAGACTCCATGGACGCCACGGATCAGGTGGTGTATAAGCATTGCACAGCGTCTGGCCAAACGGAGGCACCCAAAAACGCTCCTGCCCCGGCGGTAAGTTCTGGCTCTGGGACTAGCACCCCGCTGATCCCGTCACCCAAACCGGAACCGGAGAAGACGTCTCCAAAACCCGAATATCCCACAGAAAAGCCAAAGCAGAGTGACCCCTTGCCCCCTTCTCAAGGCGCCAAACCAGCGCTGCTCTCAGCATCCACTTCCTCAGACCCGCCGCCGGCCTCGGCCGCTCCGCCGCAGACACCAAAACAACCCCAGCTTATGGGAAGACCTCCCTCGGCCTCTCAAACCCCGGTCCCTTCCAGTCCGCTGCAGATTTCCATGACTTCTCTCCAGAACAGTCTACCTCCACAGTTACTACAGTACCAATGTGATCAGTGCACAGTTGCCTTCCCGACTCTGGAACTCTGGCAGGAACATCAGCACATGCACTTCCTGGCTGCTCAGAACCAATTCCTGCACTCCCCGTTCTTGGAACGGCCCATGGACATGCCCTACATGATATTCGACCCCAACAATCCACTGATGACTGGACAGCTGCTGAGTGGTTCTCTCACACAGATGCCCCCTCAGACCACTCCCTCCCACCCGGCAGCCCAGGCCACAGCTGCTGCTTCCCTTAAAAGGAAACTGGATGATAAAGAAGACAATAACTGCAGTGAAAAGGAAGGCGGCAATAGCGGTGAAGACCAACACCGTGATAAACGCTTGAGAACCACCATCACCCCTGAACAACTGGAAATTCTCTATGAAAAATACTTATTGGATTCCAATCCTACCCGGAAAATGCTTGATCATATTGCACGTGAAGTGGGGCTCAAGAAAAGAGTCGTGCAAGTCTGGTTCCAGAACACACGAGCGCGAGAAAGGAAGGGCCAGTTCCGGGCAGTGGGTCCAGCCCAGTCTCATAAACGGTGTCCCTTTTGCCGAGCCCTGTTTAAGGCGAAATCAGCCTTAGAAAGCCACATTCGCTCCCGGCACTGGAATGAAGGAAAGCAGGCAGGTTACAGCTTGCCACCAAGCCCTTTAATATCAACAGAAGATGGGGGAGAAAGCCCGCAGAAATACATTTATTTTGATTATCCATCTCTGCCATTAACTAAAATTGATCTCTCAAGTGAGAATGAATTGGCTTCTACAGTGTCAACACCTGTTAGCAAAACAGCAGAGCTGTCGCCGAAGAACCTTTTAAGCCCTTCTTCTTTTAAAGCAGAATGTTCTGAGGATGCAGAGAATTTAAACGCCCCTCCTGCTGAGGCTGGCTATGATCAAAATAAAACTGACTTTGATGAGACTTCGTCAATTAATACGGCGATCAGTGACGCCACCACCGGAGATGAGGGAAACGCGGAAATGGAAAGCACCACGGGAAGTTCTGGAGATGTGAAGCCAGCTCTATCTCCTAAAGAGACGAAAACTCTCGACACTTTGCCAAAAACAGCAACCACACCCACCACGGAGGTCTGCGATGAAAAATTTCTCTTTTCTCTCACGAGTCCCTCGATACCTTTCAACGATAAAGATGGTGACCATGACCAAAGTTTTTATATCACGGATGACCCCGATGACAATGCTGACCGCAGTGAAACGTCCAGCATAGCTGACCCGAGTTCACCAAATCCATTTGGATCCAGCAATCCTTTCAAATCCAAAAGTAACGATCGACCAGGTCACAAGCGTTTCAGAACCCAGATGAGCAATCTTCAACTCAAGGTTCTCAAGGCTTGCTTTAGTGACTACCGAACTCCAACCATGCAAGAATGTGAAATGCTAGGGAATGAGATTGGCCTGCCCAAACGCGTGGTCCAGGTGTGGTTCCAGAATGCAAGGGCAAAGGAAAAGAAATTTAAAATTAACATAGGGAAGCCTTTCATGATCAATCAAAGTGGCACGGAAGGCACCAAACCAGAGTGTACCCTCTGTGGGGTGAAGTACTCCGCCCGCTTGTCCATCAGAGATCATATTTTCTCCAAACAGCACATTTCAAAAGTGAGGGAGACCGTTGGGAGTCAGCTTGATCGGGAGAAAGATTACTTGGCTCCGACGACCGTTCGACAGCTGATGGCACAGCAGGAACTTGACCGTATAAAGAAAGCTTCGGATGTGCTGGGCTTAGCGGTACAGCAGCCAGGCATGATGGACAGCAGCTCCCTTCATGGCATCAGTCTGCCAGCAGCCTATCCAGGACTCCCCGGCCTCCCCCCAGTCCTCCTCCCTGGAATGAACGGTCCATCCTCCTTGCCTGGATTTCCACAAAATTCAAACAGTAAGTCATTTCAAGGAGAGTCTGTCTATTTAATTAAATAATATTAGGCAGCCAATGACATGCAACCAAGAACAGGGTATGTTGGATCTCTTTTAATTTCAGTAAGTTAAACCATTATGTTATTTGAAATATATATTTTAGTGGCTATAGTTAATAACTTATAGAAATAAGCCAACCTGCACGTATGCAGGAAAAGAAAGACAAGGTAGATCAGAGTCTCAGAAATATATTATTTATATCATTATATCTTTATATTTTAGAAACATTCCTTTAATATACTCATTTCAAAACTGATTTCAAACGGCATTTCAGCACAGGCACGTGGCACAAAATTTGGTATACATATTAAGAAAGTGAAGCATTAAGTAATATATCCATTGGTTTCCTAATTTATGTAATTTCCAAGAGACACTGATTTTTTTTTTCCTTTGATTTTGTACTTTTGGGGTTTCTTTTCCCCCTTAAATGCCAGGAAGTTCAAAAGCTAAGGGCCCTCTAGCCACAGGAATTCCCCTGCATTACACCTAGGAGGTAATAAAGCATATATATGTAAAGTTTAACTACTAAAAATATGACTTCTGTGATCATTTGTAATTTAGTATTGCTATATGATTTTGCTTTTCGTAGCATTCATTTTGTTACTTGTTATTTATGTAAATTTAGAACCTTAAAAATACACTTATATTACTCCATGCCTTTCCACCACCACCCCTAGCCTAGATTTATAATAAAGACAGACCAAAATGGTAAAACTGTTTGAGGCAATCCCCGATGAAGAATCCAATTCTGTGTTTATCAAGAGAAATGCAATTTGTACAGTTTAGGTTCTGTGAGTAAGTATAGGTATCCAATTATCTTAGGCTGAAAAAAATTGAAGATAGTGTGCTAGGCATCCATGTAGCTACACATATAACACAAGTTGTATATTATCCAAAATGGAAAAAAAAAATGATTCTAGTTTCTTCTTTAAAGTAAGTTTTATTTTCCAAATTAACAGTACAGTTTTTAAAAATTTTTTACAAGGAAATTATGACATTCCAAAGAGACATCTAGAATGAACTAATTACATTTATCTAGAAAGTTTCCAAAAACACAAAAGGAAAGCTTTTTTTCATTTTCCAAATTGGACGTTTACATAAATTTCAAACTTTTCAATTTCATCCTTCTCTTATGGCGATTTACATTTTAATGTGACTCTGGAAGACATTCCCATTTTAACTTTTATTTTGGGAGACATGAAAACAATGATATCAAATGACCCTTTGGCTACTGATAGCTCATCTGATTGGTTCCCTGTCCAGAATGACTTATTGGCATTAGAGAGAAGCAGAATGAATCTGCACATATAAACAGTTTTACCAAGAAAATTTCTGCGAGGTCTTTTCCTTTAACTATCACACCAGCTACCTTCCCCTGCCCGCCTATGAATGTATTAGTCTTCTAGTCTCACTTTATATATCATTGTAAGTATTAAGTGGCATCTAGAAAAATGTCTTATGTAGAAAGACTCCTGTGATCAGTTACATAAAATAGAGCTTTTCCACATAATGTCTAATGTGGAAAAATTCCATGAGCACTTATATATAAATTTTATAATTATGTAAAATAGAATAAAATTTGATATTTACAACTGGCTAAGAACACTTGAAGTATCTGTGCCTTTAATGTACAAGTCAGCTTTGATTGATGATCCTATGTAGTCACCCCACTAAGTGATGGTCAGAACATCTTGTTTTTCTCTCCACTGGATCGGAAGGCCTTTGCTTGGACAACAGGTCCTTCCCTGACTACCCTTCTGGTTTGTCACTCTAAAACTGGTACCCTGAGGGCCTGTACAAGAGAAAGCCAGGAGGGAGGAGAGAGAAGATATTTATGAAATATTTCCTAACCTTTCTCCTCATTCTACACACCATAAATATAATTTACATCTTCCCCCTGAAATATAGGCCCTTTTTATAACTCTCAGAATTGTGGGAAGATGTTAGAGGCAGGCCCTTCTCAGAGAGCACTATTTTTAAATGCATCAGGTACTGAGGGCACCACGTATCTGCTGCTTCCTTAAATCATGGACCAAAACAGACCGGAGAGTGTTATAAAGAGAAAAGGTCCAGGAACATACCTACTGGAATTTGCAATTTCTCTTGAATTAGTTCTTTGTTTGTGAAGGAGTTTAAACATTAGCACAGCAGAGTTATCAGCAGGATCCCATCTGAGAGCCTGAATTCCCACACTTCCAGCTCACATCTTTTTTAGGTTAATTGATCTGTGGTGGGTAAAGCTGAATATTTTAATCATCTCATGGAGTAGAGCTGTGGCTCTCCATCTTTCTATCAGCATCTTTCTACTGTATTATTTTTCATCAAACAAATATCTCCATTGCTCTATGGAAGAAATAGACAGACCAGCTAGGTGAAATAAAAGAAGAAAATTGCTTCATAAGTAAAATATTTCTGTATCTCTCCCATGCCCTGGGCTCTTGTAACAGTTTGTTATCTATATGAATAAACTTTGACCATATGATGTGTTCACCTTGGTCCCATTTTAATGGGATTTAGTTATGGAAAAGGCTTCATTTTAAAGACACCCCCATCCCTCTGAAGGTAGATTTCAAGGTTTTGTTCCTAAGAAAATCACTAAAAAGGGACTCCATTGAGTGAGATATGCTGTAAAGTAAGCAATAAGTGTGATTCCGAAGGCTACACCCCAAAATTGACTTAACTGCAGTGTACATGTTCAGTTTTAGCATTTATCAACCTCTAAATTTCCTGATTTAAATACCCATTTTATTCCTTTTTTTTGGTGGAATTCCTGTTCTGTTTTAGCAGCTTTAATTCTCATAAAACCTCCTTACCATACTTCCAAGAAATCTTCAAATTATTTAGTCTTTCAAGATCACAAAGAAAACCCTTTGGAGAGCAATATCCATCATGTGTGCCTGCTTTCTGAACAATGACTCAGCCCTGTGTTCAGTATCACTACTTACTATCATTCATGTTTGATAAGATAAATTATTTTATACTAAAAATTTTTTCCACAATTGTCTTTTTCTATCATGATCATATGCAAAAAGGGGAAAGTGACAATAGAAAAATCACATGCCTGTACACCTGGAGAAAGAAACCTTTAAATTTACACTTTATCCTTTAGGATGTTAGCTTCTTTTGGTTAGGAAAATAACTTGATTTTCTATTTTTAATGTATTTACTTTATTGTTTTAAGCAGTGTCTGATTTTTATATGTTCCATTAGTCTTTGGAAGTACTGCCTAACCCAATTCCTTTAATTGGAACTTTAGAACATGGCTTTTGCATTTTTCTCATACTTCAGTGTAATTTGCTAGCACTTTTGGGGTAAATCTAGATAAGAGTAGGTCTTTAATAATTTTAGCACAGTTGTCTTTGGCCCATGTACTTAATTAGTTTTGTTTTCCACCTCAATAGTAAATTTTTCCTCTGGGACACCTAGATCAAAGCAACTTGGGGAAAAGACACTACCTCTACGTTCATGGTGAGACAGGCATTTTCTTCTGAAAAGAATTACTTTGGGGAATAGGCAGCTGTTTCAGGAAAACAAAACCAAATAAAATGATGGTAAAAGCTTTCATCTCTCTGTGAAATTTCAGAGAATTGGAGCAGGAGTTAGGGAACAGGAAAGAATGTAACTTTGTAGTTACCACCACTTATTTTGCATCCTGATTACTGTTCGGTTTTTCTCTTCTATATGTGGTTTTCATATATCAGTTGACTACTGAACTTTTGACTGCAAACTTCTACAAGTTTATGTCTTTTATTAGTAGACCCAATGTACATTATTCATTATCCTTAATCTGTATCTTTTTTCCTAAAACTTTTACTTAACAGCTGATTATTTAAGTCAGCTTATTCCTCAAGATGTTGCATTCTTAAAAACCTCTGGTAGTCTTTAACTATAGTAGTTAGGATTCCTATGGCAGTCTTCTAAAAATTTTCATTACTTCATTATATGACCTCTAGATAGGAATTTGTAGACCTCATCTGATGGGAAAGCCTGAGTCAACAGCTACTGATCTACTTGCTTTCTAACTACCACTGCTATTTTTTTGTCTTAGTTCCTTAAAATTTCTCTTGCCTTAAATTCTCACGTCAGAGAGATAGGTGAGCCAGCAATTTCTTTAGATTTAGGGGGGAAAGCGCTTAGGTGGAAAGGGGTGCAATTATTGAGTACTAAGTCTAGATGTACTAGACCCAGAAATAAGGTAGGCTTTATGAGTCGGCAGAAGAAGCTGGCTACCAACATAATGTCATCCTGACAACGCAAGGAAGGACCTTCTGTCCTTAGTAAAACTTCTTCTGCCAGAATCACTCATGCCTGAAATTCTTTAATTAGGTATTAATTCTTCTGACTTAATACATTATCCTCTGTTAAGTGGAAAGTAGCATAGAATATCATGAAATCAGAATATCATAGCAGAAGAAACCTCAAGTTATCGAATCTAGTATATATTGATCATTTTCAAAAATAAGTGTATTTATATCTCTGTTTTTTTTCTTGCAAATAAAATTGTATAGAGAGGCAAGTGGAAAGCAGATCAAGATACCAGGCGTCATAGTGTAGGAATAAAGGCAAGGGAGTTGTTGGTTTGGGCCCCCAAAAGCAACTCTATTGCTTCACAGTTTTGGGCTGTGTCTAAGTCCCATGGAATCCGAGAAGTCTATCATTCTAATTTTTTATTTACTTTTTATTTTTTTGCGGTACGCGGGCCTCTCACTGCTGTGGCCTCTCCCGTTGCGGAGCACAGGCTCCGGACGCGCAGACTCAGCGGCCATGGCTCACGGGCCCAGCCGCTCCGCGGCACGTGGGATCCTCCCGGACCAGGGCTCGAACCCGCATCCCCTGCATCGGCAGGCAGACTCTCAACCACTGCGCCACCAGGGAAGCCCTATCATTCTAAATTGGATTAAAGATCCAGGAATTTACCAATTCATTCCTACCATACCCCTGCCAATCTTAAGCCATTTTCTTTTAAATTTATTTTGAATGTGTCATCCATTCTTCTGTAAAATGTAGATACTTGTTACCAGTTTCTCCTGGAAATACAATGTTATTATTTTCAAGGATTGTTTTTTTCATTTTTAATATTCCAACTGTTTAACATTTGAAACTGATTCAGTTAGACAGGAAGATGAATTTGAGTGGCAGCTATAAAATTTAGTTGCCCCACCTCCATATCTACCATCGAGTTGTATATTTCTGTCTATCAAGTCACTTCACAGCTCTAGGACTCAATTTTCTTAAAAACATGGAATTTTTAGCATCTGTCCCTACTTACTATTGAGGATATTGGGAGACTATTCTCGAACATGATGGATATTCCTTAGAGATTATTACTAATACAACTACAGAAATTATTTCAAAGCAGATCAGAGAAGACTTGGGTGTGGTAAGGTTAAAAAGAAGAGCAGCCACTAATAAGCTAGGCTAATTGACGGTAATATGATAATGATTGGGGTCAAGTTGAGAGTGATGTTGAGCACTTGAGAGTATCTTGAGTGCTAAGCCTAAGACAAGGTTTCTCAGCTGGATAAAGACAAATTAAGAAAGTTCTTTTTCTAGCTAAAGAAATGTGTTTTTGTGTCACTTGTTTTTCATTTGTTTCTTTTCACACCCAAATGTTGCATTTAGCATAGAAGTAAGACTTCAGCCAATATTTAAAAGATGGTTGTCTCCACAGCTATGCGCTAATAACTGAATCTTCATTTACCTTCTCCTAGTTAATTCTCCCATCAACCCATCAGGCCTCCATCATGATCCTTGCCCCGATTTTTTGGTAGCAAGCCTTCCCTCGTTCAGGAACGAACCACCACCCAATTAGGTTTCCAGTCTGTTCCTCTTTCAATCAACTCTATTTGCCTCTAAAAAACAGACTCAGGGAAAGCACAGACTTTTACAATTCCCTTTTCTATCCTGAGCTGTCTTTTAGTTTCTCCCCCAACTATACAATGCCTACAAATGGCTTTGTAATAGGTTCTTACCAGCCACTGCATTAGATTGAGTACTTGAAATCCGGCAAAGATCTCTTCCATTTCAATACGAGTCGTACTGTATCCGACTTGTGTCTGCCTACTGAGCATTTAGTTTCCTTCCTCTA